>NW_024573760.1:0-1004 GCF_018153835.1 Drosophila eugracilis | reverse complement strand
AAATTTAACAAGGAATCGCGAATATGCCATTCCAAATTCCGGTAACTATTGGCTTGTTATAGCAATAATACTGCAACTTAAATTAGAAAAAATGGGAAAATTTAAGTTGGCATATTTGATAACGGGAAATATCGTCCATTTTCATGAGAAATGGATCAAAATTCATAATTTTAGCTGTGAATGCAGTTTTGTTAGAAATTTAACAAGGAATCGAACGAGATATGCCATTTCAGATTCGAGTAACTATTGGCTTAGTTATAGCAATAATACTGCAACTTAAATTAGAAAAAATGGGAAAATTTAAGTTGGCATATTTGATAACGGTAATATTGTCCATTTTCGCGAGAAATGGATCAAAACTCGCAATTTTAGCTGTGAATGCAGTTTTATTAGAAATTTAACAAGGAATCGAACGAGATATGCCATTTCCAGATTCGAGTAACTATTGGCTTAGTTATAGCAATAATACTGCAACTTAAATTAGGAAAAATGGGAAAATTTAAGTTGGCATATTTGAAAACAGGTAATATTGTCCATTTTCGCGAGAAATGGATCAAAATTCAAATTTTAGCTGTGAATGCAGTTTTGTTAGAAATTTAACAAGGAATCGAACGAGATATGCCATTCCAGATTCAGAGTAACTATTGGCTTAGTTATAGCAATAATACTACCTGCAGCGAATTAGAAAAAATGCAGGAAAATTTAGGTTGGCATAATATTTGATAACAGGTGAATATCATCATTTTGCGAAATGGATCTAAATTCACCCTGTTGTAGCTGTGAATGCAGTTTGTTAGAAAGCCCCAACAGAATCGAACGAGATATGCCATTCCAAGATTTCGAGTAACTATTATTGTGAAAACCCAGTTATAATAATACTACAGCCGCACTTAGGAAAAGAAATGGAGAAAATTTAAAGTTGTTATATTTCCTGCGGGTAATATCATCACATTTTCGCCATGGATCAAAAATTCTATAATTTTAGCTGTGAATGCAAGTTTGTT
>NW_024573759.1:0-19767 GCF_018153835.1 Drosophila eugracilis | reverse complement strand
CATGAAATTTGCTTGGTGAACGCTGCGTCAAGCTTTGTAATAGCATTGTACGGAAGTCTGTACATTAAAGCCGTTATAAGCCAATTTTGGCAACCCAAATAATGGGAAATTTACCCCCTGCTGATCGTCTTCCATGGCAGCCAGACCTTTTGAGATCAGGAGTGGACTTTTGTGAACCAATCTTGCAGTAACCTTAGAGTTAGAGGGGAAGTCAGCTGTAAAGATGCTTATATTGCCATATTTGTTTGAGTTTGCCTCTAAGGCTGTTCACATAGAACTTGTTTGGGACCTCACTTCTAAATCATTTATTATGTGTTGGTCAAATGGTTTGTTGGCCGGCGCGTGGGCGGGCACAGAAGATCTACTGCGACAATGCACCATTTGACGGTGCCTCTCGGATGCTTCAAGAGTTCGGGATCACTTCTTTGCCAACAAGGATGCCATAATGGAATTTGCTGCCACCCGAGGAATCTCTTTTTCGTTCATTCCGCCCCGAGCGCCGCATTTCGGCGGCCTCTGGGAGGCGACCATAAATCGGCCAAAGGGTTGGAATGATAAAGGCCGAGGAAGTGCAGCTAACTCCGGCAGGGACGGACTGAACACCATGCTTGGTGGTAGAAGCCATTCTAAATTCGAGGCCCATGGTCGTGGACAGCTCCAACCCCAACGATGGCAAAGCGCGAAGTTACCCAGCCCATCTGTTGGTCGGGACAGCGCTCGTAACGCTGCCCATTCGTATTCCGAGTCAGCCAGTAACAGACGACAAACTGAGCTACGGAAGAGATGGACGCTGATATCCGCCATCAAGCAACGTTTTTTGGGGTAAGATGGCAACGCGATTACGTCCCGAGTCTACAGCAGCGGCAAAAGAGGCTGAGCGAGCCACAGCCAAGATCGACAATCGGAACTATCGTCGTGGTCACGAGGACAACAGTCCGCCGCAGCAGTGGCTCGCTAGGAATCATCGAGGAGGTGATCAGGCGCGATGGAAAGGTTCGAGTGGCAGTCGTCAGAACTAAATCTGGCGATGTATGGCGTTCTATTCATCACGGTAGCTCCTTTACCAGAGTGGGAATCTTGAAGCCCTGCAGCCGTTCAACTCGGCCGATGTTTGGTGTTATCATTTCATTTCATTGCAACTCTACTGTTTAAAATATATTCAATAACAACTTAAATAATTGCTCATAGTTTGCATATAAATACGCTTAAGCTTAAGTTTACTGCTTGTTTGCTCTTGATTACTACTCTTAAGGAACACCTTAGGTACATATGTAAATTTACTTACTCCTCTTGAATTGCTACTCTTAAGGTTGCATGTATGTACAAACTGCGCTCTTTTAATTGTTACGCTCACTTTGTCACATACTGGAATTTGCATGCTTACATACATACTACATACACTTGAATTTGTGTGCTAGACGCATACACGCAATTATGAGCATTAGTTCTAAAGCCAAATGAATTGGAAAAAAAGATCACTTAGAAAACAACTGAACCATGGCGCATTAACTTTATTGTCCTGTCCGTCCGTCTAAGCGAGTTGGCCTACCGTTAGAATTCAACTTGGACCTTTAGTTGCTTGTGGCACAGGACCACTTTAGAAGGACGTTCCCGTTTTGGACATCCAGGATCGAAGGCGGCCAATTGTATAAGCAGGACACCAAGGAAAGAGACCCTAACCCCTGGAAACTGTGCATCACCAGAAAAGAAGTACAATCGGTAAGTACATTGCCAAAGGACGGCAGGCCACATTTTAACTAAAGACACTTAGGAGGATCACAAAGCAGTATTTCTGGCCTGGTATGAAGAAGGATATCATATACTTCGTGAAGGCGTGCGGGATGCTGATGCTGACGAGGATCGGCAACGCCCCATGGAAAACTCTGTGCGTTGATTTTGTGGGCCCACTACCAAGGACAAAGCACGGCATTACTATACTAGTAGTAGTAGTGGATAAGTTCTCAAAGTAAGTGGAATTAACGGCGGTGAGACAGTCAACGGCAGACACGTTTCTGAATGTATTTCGGGATAAGGTGATAGCAAGGGCTGGAGAGCCGAAAATCTTAATATAAGACAATGGGGTGCAATTCACCGGAAGGGAGACCAAGACGGCCATGGAGCTCTGGGGAATACGGCAGCAGTTCACTGCACCGTACAGACCACAACAGAACCCAACCGAGCGCACGAACCGCACAGTGAAGACCATGATAGTTGAGTTGACGGGAGAGGAACAAACCAAATGGGACGAGAACCTGCCGGAGTTTATGCTAGCATATAACAGCAGCATCTCGGAGTCAACCGTTTATAGCCCGGCACAATTGCTCTATGGAAAGGAGTTGCGTCTGCCCGGAGCACTGTTTGACACGGTCACCGAAGGCTCCGGCCTTGTAATAGAATCAGTTCCCAGCACATGGGGGTACGAATACGAAACGGGCATACGTGGGCGACTTAAAACAATGTCATAATGTTAACACTAAGCCGACCCCAATAACTCTAGTAATCAACCTTCCGTTCTCATCATTACAGACGGAATGGGCAGATTCGAACAATCCAAAAAAAGGTTCAGGGAGCACAGCGCCCAGCTACAGCGGGCAGCACAAACAGCAAAGGTAATACCAGCACGGGTCGCCGGACCCGAAATAAGGATCCGGACGGCGCCAGCCTGCTTGGGGACCAGGCGCAACACGTCCGGGACACGAAGCCCAGGGGGCGAGGAGCGCCGAAACCCTGTGGCGGCGGATGACAACACCCCATCGGGAAGCTCTGAGCGGGAGACGGGCTCCACCCCCTCAAAACGATCGAGCGGCGAGAACTCTCCGGACCGGGACGTACTACAATGTTGCGTCTAGGAGGGTTTCGGGTGGGGAACCGCTGGCCCACCCCAGGTCGAGGCAACAACAACAAACGACTTGGGGTGAACAGTGCCGACAGGAGTAGTCCTCCTGCCCGACACCGTGGAACATGTCACGGTGCGGCGAGCGGTCCGGAGGCGGCAGGAGGAGGCGAGACAAACCACAGCCACTGGGGGCCGAATACGAGGCGTCGTGTGGAGAATACACGCAGACGTCATGCTACTGCCGGCCACCCAGCCATACATCAGGGAGCGCTGGGCCAGATTACTGCTCGAACAACACCAGAGCTCAATGGGGAAGGGACGCTACAAGTCATTTTCGGGTGAGGGCGCCGAATAACGATCAGCCCGCACAAGCCGGTTGCTCAAAAAAAAGGGACAAAATAAGGGGGGTGGTATGACGACCAAGGAGGCGCATAGAAATAGATAGTTAATAAGATTAGAGGTCAAGGATAACGTTAAGGAAAATCACCAAGTCCATAGTTATAGGTTGTTTTGTAATTTTAGGGAGATACCTGAAGTACCTAGTTTATTGCTATTATTATTAGTTAAGAATAAAATATAATTTTAAATTTGAATGCGCGGGCGCGCCTTGATAACAACGGACGGTCACACTGCCGGGCCTGACAAGCGGGCACACCACACATACGGATTTCCGGGAACAGGCACACTGACTCCTGCCACGGGGTATATAAGGAGGACCGGTTTCTTGGGAAAAGTTACTTTTGCGGTCGATCATGCTCAGGTAAGATCAACCATTTCTCGCAGTTGGGCATCCTCACCAGCATTAGTCAATTTGGTCGGATTTAGCCTAGGGCTAAATCTAATACATTCAACTCGGTCATACCGATGGATCACAGCCATCGGCCACTCGCTGATGCTCACCAGCAGCAGACCCACTGGATCACAGGCGGCACTCTCGCAACAGCCTCACAAGGGCTTTGCATTTCTCACGCGTCGGGCCCCAAGGGCCTCGCGTTATCTCTCGCAACAGTCCCACAAAGGGACTTTGCATTTCTCACGCGTCGGACCCCAAGGGCCTCACGTCATCTCTCGCAAGAGTCCTACAGGGGCTTTGCATCTCTTACGCGTCGGACCCAAAGGCCCTCGCGTCATCCCTCGCAAGAGACCCACAGGGTCTTTGCATCTCCCACGCATCGGACCCAAAGGCCTCGCGTCATCCTTCGCAAGGGACCCACAGGGGCTTTGCATTTCTCACGCGTCGGACCCCTCGGGCCTCGCGTCATCTCTTACCAGAGACCCACTGGGTTTCTATTCATTCTCTTTCATACCGAACCCCAGAGTTCATTTCTCTCTCTACATTCGCACTCGCTCGCGTGACTGGCTCCCGAGCCGGAACACGCTCTATTCTTTTTTCCCCCTTTCTTAGCCAGGGGATCACCAAGACGGCCTGGCCCTGTCCCCACGCGGTTCCCCCACGGCACACTTCAGAGCATCGAAAGCGCGTCTACCCACTTCGGAAGCTCTTACTCCCAGGCCTGCGACCGCCCACGGCGAAGACCAGCCAATCCCTGATAATCAACTCTGTAACCCCCCGATATGCAATAAACAACTAAAATCTGTTCTATCCTTAACAAAACAACCTGCGTCATACTCTGGGTGGAATCTTCTTTTCAGCAACAACGGCTGACATTAAACTAAATTTTGGAACGAACTGCTGGTATCCGGTGAACTGTCCCAGCCACCCCAAAGCAGGACCGTTACAAAGAAATGCTCTCAAGATGATTATGAACAGTCACATAATGTCTGGTCACAATTTTCTTGTTCAAGTCTAAAGGATTATCTAGAGTTGTATTTAAAAACTCATGTTTTCCTAATGACTGATATATTGGAAAGTTTTAGAAAAATGTGTTTACAAATTTATTCATTAGACCCTTATTAGACCCTGCTCAGTTTTTCACTACACCAGGTCTATCTTCGGCAGCCATGCTAAAGGTCCCAAATGTTCAACTATAGCTATAAGTAGATATCGATATGTATAGATTTATTCATAATAGCATTCGAGGGAGTTTAAACCAATGTTGCCATAGATATACAAAAACAAATAACAAGTGCTTAACAGATTATGATTCAACAAAGGAGTCATCGTTTTTAATGTATTTGGATGCAAACAATTTATATGGTTGGGCAATGGGTTTGAATGGTTGCCCCTAATGATGTAAAAAATTTTGAAACACATAAAATATCTATTAATAGTGAGTATGGATATTTTTTTGGTGGTAGACCTGATTTACCCCCTATCGCCTTCATGATACACATAATGATCTTCCGTTTTGTCCGTTAAATAGTTTTGCATCTAAGGAGGATAAAGTTAAAAAAATTAATAGCTGACCTCGGGAACAAAAAATTATGTAATCCATTAAAGAAATTTTCAGCAATGCATACAAAATGGGTTAATGTTAAAAAGATTCATAGAGGGTTCGAGTTTTGCAAAAATCTTGGCTAAAGACTTATATTGACTTAAATACTTTACATAGACAGAATGCCAAGAATAAATTTGTAAAAGATTTTTTTTAAATTAATGAACAACTCGGTCTATGGGAAAACTATGGAAAATCGTGAAAAACGTGTAGAGCTTAAATTGGTAATTACATGGGAGTCTACAGATGTTCATAAAATCGGTCGGAAAAAACAATGTGCTAAAAATTTAATTTCTAAATTCAATTTTCATAGTGCAACTAAAATAAATGACGAGTGCTATGCCATCCAAATGAAAAAACTTTCTGTGATATTTGATAAGCCGATGTTTTTGGATTTTGCTGTATTGGACTTATCAAAGTGGAAAATGTATGATTTTCATTACCAATACATGAAACCCAAATTGCAAGAAAATGTAGTTTTAATTGACATGGATACAGACTCATGGTTTTTATAAGGATATTTGTGGTGATATTGAATCAAAATTCGATACATCCGATTATTCAGATAGAAAAATCGATTTATATAACTTTAAAAAAGTTAATAAAAAGAGTTTGGGATATTTTAAAGATGAGTTGAATGGAAAACCAATCAGTAATTTTATAGGTCTAAGCTTCAAAGTTAATAGTTATAAAATAGATGAAGTTGAAAACTTTTATAATAAAGCAAAAGGTGTAAGTTCCAGAAATTTAACTATGAATCATTATAAAAATGTATTACTCACTGGAACTCCACTATATGGTAGTAGGACAATGTTTAGATCAAGGGCACACAAAAAAATATCAACAAATAGGTTATATAAGAATGAAACAGAGTTTACAATGTTAAATCACAATGATCATGGTACTCTATCAATAAAACATAAAAGGTTTATGGAAAGGACATTGTGAATAGTATCAATTTCTTAGAACTTGAAAATATATTTTTAAGAGATATAATAAATGGGAGAAATATAGATGTCAATACATTAAATGAACAAGAAACATAGAACAAGGATTATTTTATAAGTCAGTTGAATTGGAAATGTTGTATTTTGATCGAGATTGTGGTAAATATAAGTAAAACAAAAATAAATTGTAAAAAAAAACATATAATATTTTATTAAAATTGTAAATATACACATTATTAAATTGTACATTAATACGTATATAAATATATTAATTAAATTTAATTATATATTATAATAAGAAAAAAATAAAACAAAAATAAAAATTATATATTACATTGTCCATTGGAAAGCAAAGCCATTTTACCAAAGCTTTATCACCTCTTCGCTTTAAAATTTTCTCAACTATAAATGTGTTCGGGAAATCAGTCTTTTTGAGTTCTTCTTTATAAAACCCACCCTGAATCGGATTATCTTTATAATCTTTAAGTAAGTATGTTTTGGGGAGTGTATGGTTGACTTTTCTAATTTTAAATATTTCCGTTGTATAATTCGGTGCATACCCTTTTTCAAACACATGTTTGTACTTGCTGGTACGAACGTAATCGCGATTACGTAGTTTACTCTCAACAAATATCTTTATGTGATTATATGAGTCTCTTAATATTTGTTTTTTATTATTTGTGTTGACACTGATTGGGCTCATATTTACACGAAATAAAAAAAAATGTATTGTTATTACTTACATATTTCTAAATATAAATAATATAAATTTCTAAATATATAATAGTAGGTAAATAGTAGGCTGGTTCTGGCACAGATTTATGGGCTATTAAGCTGTCACATTAGTGATAAAACCAAGGTTTCCCCCACCCCGAAACCCATTATCGGTCGTCTCCTGTGATAAGGATTCCCCCTCACCCCGCAGGTCCTTTTGGTCAGTATGGATTCTGGCACAGAAATCATTACCCCATAAATTATATTTTTTTTAAATCAGTGCACGTGTTCAAAGAAGTAATAAAATGTGACGATTGTGTCATGATTAGTTTTCCGACTCCCCTATCCGTAATTTGGGAATATTGAAATGTATTCCTGACCCTAATTAGAAGGATTGCGAGCGTCTTAACGGGTTGAATTTTCTCAAAATACTCTCTGTCTACGTGTGTGCGTATGTATGGATGAGTGGGAACCGATAATGAAGATCTATGCTCGTACTGTAATAAAATGTGTATTTTAGTATTTCTCTCTCTAATCCAACACAAAGATAAAAAGGATACAAGAGGTTGTGGTTTTGTGTGTGTAGTCATTGTTGTATAGCGCTAAGTAATTTCACTCCTAATAAAGGGTCACTTCACATGCATCTGATCTGTAAACATCTTGTAAGAGCATGGTACGGCACCCGTTGCGCACGCGCTGAATGCGGTTGAGTTCCGGAGGTAGTATACATCATAATAGATGAGTGTATATGTGTACGTGTCCATGTGAGTCTATATATGTGTATTTCCCTTCACTTATTCAGAAAAAGTAAGAAAACAAGTTTTTTTTTTTTTTTTTGTTTCACATAGTACGTTTATTTATTAATTATTGATACAATTAAAAAAATTTTCTAGCTCCATTCCTTCGATTTACGTAAAAGAGGCATGCGCATGTTTCCAACCTCGAATCGGTTTTACAGAATGTAAAGTGTTCACCATATTTCATTGTTTTTAGATCAAGAACATAATTTTGGTTTTAAGAAGGTATTGGAAATGATTTTCAAATATCTTCCCATTGAATTGTAGAAAAAAATTATCAATTTCTTCAAGAAATTTCATTATTTATTGAAATAACTTTTTGTGAAACAGGTCTTGTCACAAGTGGTCTCAACTTCAAAATGAATTGAATGCAAATAGATATGTTTCATTTATTTTGAACTACTTTTAAAAAAATTTAGAATGTTGTATGCATTGTTTAAAGCACAAACACCACCTTTGACATGATTTTTACAATATGGAAATCTGTTTCCTCTAAATCGGTTTAATGACGGACAATGTATGTCCTCAACATTAATCAAATGGTGGTTTCCAAAAAATGATTGTAGAAAACGTTTCTTTTCCATTCCCTTACAGATAATTTGTTTTCCAATAGTTATTGCCTAAAGATATCGTCGCGTTTGCGCAAAACTTTCGCCTCCATCTTTCTAACAAAATTTATGATGCTTTTTTGTTAACCAGTTTGCAGTGGTTTGTGTTTTTGTATTTAATAAAGTGAAATCATACGGTAGTTCTATAATAAAACTATTATTCATGTTTGGTTCATTTTTAACTACTATTCCAATTTCTTTAAGAATAAATTTATTGTTCTCGTCAAAGAAACCTTGAATATCAGTTGATATAATATCTTTAATCATTTTTAAGCAATATCAAACAACTCGTTGTACTAATCCGTTTAATGGATTATAATGGACTAATCGATCGTGTATGAGTAGGCAATAATCTTTGGTATTTTCGTCACTTGGTGTCTTCAGTTCAGTTGAAATTCTCACATCAATAGGACCAGATTTTACTGTTTCATTTTGATATGATAGATCAATTACGATAATTGGAGCTTTCATTTCAAATTCCGATGGTGTTAAAAATGGTTGCGACTCACGATTGTAGTAACTAGATTGAAATCTTGAATACATTTCATATAGGTGAGCAAACTGATTCTTATTGAAGTCGACATTTAAATTATCATATGAGTATTAGTCAGAATTTAAATGAACCGTCAAGTTTGATAAATTATTTGTGACAAGTTTTCCGTTCAGTGTAAATCCGATTATTGCAAACCTAGGTCTTTCCAGATTTGCTGAAAGTTTAACATTCCAACAGTGGTGTGTTCCTTGTCCTAATTTCGGGTTAACGTAGGAGTCCCAACTACGAAATGCAATAGGTAGGTTTACACCACTTTTAATAATATCATACATCTTAATTTTTGCAATGTCACTAGGTGTCACATGAGGAATTTTCCAACTTATATTGGTCATTTCTAATTTAAATATTTGTTCCAATACAAATTTCTTCCAGTATATTTTTATTAATATTTAGCTTTCAAGCCTAGAGACTTTAAAAATAGTTTATTTTTTAAAGTAAGTGAACTTCTTTTTAGAGTAGATCCTCTTTCTATAGCTTTACAATTAGTAATGCTTGGCTGAGTGTATGAACCTGGTCTTTTATTATAAATCATCATTCTATCATGCGAATATGCAACCGAATCGAAACGTTTTCACCACGCAAATTTACCAAATCTCCGTTTTGATCTACAATGCGTATGGAGAGTGTGCTTATTTCATCACAGTTGATTGGCAAGTAAATAAGATTATGTGGTGTCACATTAATTTTATAGCCAGGAGGAACATTAATACCGAATTCATGTAACGTATAATGAGGTGTATTATCTACATATGAACCACTAATTATGTTACATCCCAAACGAATAGTATTAATTTTTAAAATATTGAGAGTCTCATCCGATAGATATGTTTTTGTTGGGTGAGGCTCTTAAACTCTTTTATCAAAACCAAAAAGTTGGCCAATTGATCTTTCCTTATTAAAGTAAACCGGCTTCCGAGTACTGGTTATTTCCACTTGAAGATTGTTCTTGCTTTTAATTTAAAAAAATTTTTCAATACCATAATCTTTAAGTTTTTTATAAATATAATCAGTTATATCATTTTGTTCATAGGATCCAGTAGGAATGGTGATTACATTAGTTCCAATATGGAAGAGATTGTTTTTTCATCTATATTTGGGATTGAATTGTACATACTAAAATCAATTAATGCACACTCAAAACGTCCATCCAATTCGATTGGTGGAAAATAGTTTGTATATATAACAGAACTATTTCCATTCAAGGACAAGGTCACTGATCTAGACATAATGAAATCTGTTGTTAAACTTATCTTTACTTATAAGCAAGAATCCAAATTTATCCTCCCAACATTTTTTACAAATTTCCACGAATGTGTCGTACCCCATATCTGTATTAATATGATCTCTATATATATGTCGCATATTTAAATCTTCTTGTTTAAACATTATAATGAAGTTTGCATTATCACGAATCAAGTGTTTAGGTAAATGGGTATAAGTTTGACATAAATAAGAGGAATCAATATTCTTATGACGACCCATACAAAAATAAGATCTTATGTTGTCTTGTTTTTCATAAGCTACATCATCAAATATCATAATAGAATTGTTGTTTGAGAGAAAGTATGATATCCCATTCCTTTAATAGGTTTTATTAATTTTTCCAAGTACTCATATTTAGGTTGATATAAACTCTTAGAAAACACGTAAATATTTTCGAATTTCAATGCGTTTGGACTCTCTATCAAACTGAGCATAATGTTGATTTTACCACAATTTGAAGGTCTTACAATAAGAGCTCTTATTGTATTAGGAAAGAGAGAACTATGTCGTGGGGGTTGTTTTTTCTCGTTTTCATCGTTGATATTTCTAACAATAATTTTTTGTTTTTGACTTATTAAACGCATTCTTAAAGCTTATGTTCTTCATTCGATGAGAAATCTTTGATGATTAAACATCAATATAATGGGGAAGCGTTTTTATAAACGATTCATTAGTGTTTTCAATTGTAAACGTGGTGGTGGTCTTGTCAACAACTTAATTAATACATTACCGTTTGAAGCCCATATACCAGGATACAAATTTTGTGGGCAGGGTACACAGTTAGAAAAACGTTTGAAACAAGGTGATCAAGGAATAAATAAACTGGATGAGGCTTGTAAAGAACATGATATAGCATATTCCCATAAAAAGGATTTACATGAACGTTAAATTGCAGACTCTATATTAATTGATAAAGCTTGGTCACGTGTAAAAGCACCAGACAGTACTCTTGGTGGAAGCAAAGAAAAAATTTGGAATGGGGATATCAAAAACAAAAAATAAATGTAAAGGGAAGAAGACGGGGAAAAAAAGTAAAGATGACGAATCTGTCGAGTGTTATTAACGCTGCTACATAAAAAAAACAAAAGCCATTGGACTTTATGAGTGTCATTAAAATTGCACGAAAATCAATTCAATCGACAATGGGTTCAAAGAAAAACGTGAAAGTACCAAGAATAATTAATGTACCCAAAACTGGTGGTTTTTTACCAATCGTACCTATTTTGACTGTTCTAAGTGCCCTCGGTAGTTTAGCTAAGAAGCGAAAAAACTAATATGTCAGCTACCCAATAGACCACTTTCAAATATAGACATTTCAACTTTTGCTCAAAAATATATACCAAATTTTCGAGGAGTATATATGAGGGATTTACTTCCAAGAATTCGAGAATGTGTTATAGTAAACCTAGATGATTCACAATCAAGTGGTACACATTGGGTCGCATATAACAAAAATAAAAATGATATACATTATTTTGATAGTTTCGGAAATCTACAACAACCCATAGAAGTTGTCAAGTATTTGGGAAAACAAATACAATACAACTACGAGAGAGTTCAACATTTTGATACATACATCTGTTGTCATTTATGTCTACTTTCCTTTGACAGTGGAGTGAGTCTATAACCCATCGTTTTGATTGGCTTACACTTAGGAACTGGAGGGAGGGTGAAACAAATGTGTCGTATACACGTTTGTATGTGTGACTTTTGGATGGTATAAAAATCGGGGCTGCCTACTTCAGAATTCACAGTCCAAGTTTCGACTTTACATTCAACAGACGTTGTGCAAGTGAACAAAAAAAAAAAAACTGCTAAACAACAAAAAAAAACAACTGCTAAACAACAAAAAACAACTGCCAAACAATAAAAAACAAAAGCTAAACAACAAAAAGCAATATATATAATAAAATGAACATGGAGAAAAACAACTATAAGAACAAGGAGACTAAAGAAGTCGAATTCGATCCTACTGACGAGGATAATAGGAAGACACCTGTTAATCCGACAAGTTTGGTTTGTTATTTCACCTAGAAGAACGATGAAAAAGATGATGCCACAGAAACAGCATTCATACCAATTGATGTTGAACATAATGCAAAACGAATAAAGCTTGAGACGGTAACTCAAGAATTCAATAGACGTAATAAGAAATCTATTTTGTCAAAGGCAAGGATGCCTGAAAATGTAAAGTTCCTCATCTTCAAGGCGGAGTGTAAAAGGACGAAGATTGGAAAATCCCTTGTTCTGGAGTTGGAGGATTTCTTTCTATAAGCCCAGGAAGGGTATACACATCTTCGGGAGGAATTTATTGAGGAAATGGTTGATGGGAAATTTAATATTCATAAAAAGAATGATAATTTATATTAAGAAATAAGTAAATAAAATATAAAAAATAAATAAATAATAAAAAACCAATATTTTATATTACGTCGAATAAATACAATTTTAAAAGATATATAAACAATACATTTTTTATTTCATGGGATGGATGGGTGGATATATATATTAGAAGTTATAGTTTCCAGTAAACAGTATAGATCGAGTAACTGAAGAGTGATAACATAAAAATTATAATTATTAAATTTAATTTAATTTTTAAAATTTACTTTATCTAAATTTATGCACGTTTCAATAATGAATGAGTTTGCTCAGTTAACAAAAGCGAGATCTGCCTTGAAGAAAAAGTTTGGTGACCTAAAACATGTAAAGAATCAAAGTGTTATAGAGTTGGAGGAAATATTTAAACCTATTACAGAACCTTTACATGAACTTGTTAACGAAAATAAAAATCAGACATTTTTAAAAACAAATGTTGGAGCCAAGGTTTTTTTTTTTATTATAGCTTTGCTTTTATTTATTGAATCTACTCTTAATTTTGAGACTAACAATAAGTTGACGAATCTTAACATTAAAATTTAACTAACAGTATACTAAGACTGCATTCTGGTTGCGCGTCCCTCAGGTCGGTCGCTGGGTGGGTAGGTCATTGCGACGAAGGCGTGATTGGTTGCTTAACCTTGTTAGACCTCTCGCCAGGTGGTTAGGGTGCACCGATAGCTTGGTGAAGTACTTTACCTTTTGTTTTGCGATCACTTCTGTGACTGGTTGAATGTTTAAGTCGCGGTGTATGTTTTCGTTGTGAACGTACCACGGTGCCCCGGTGATTGTTCTCAGGATCTTCGACTGAACTCTCTGAATAATGTCAATGTTGCTATTGCTGGCGTTCCCCCATAACTGGGAGCCGTACATCCATATAAGTTTTAGTACCGAGTTGTACAGTATGTTTTTATATTCAAGGCTACGAGGTGACCGGGCGTTGATAAGCCCATGAAGGCTGCTGGCTTTTAGCTTTAGGTGTGTTCTTTTGGCTTCAATGTGCCGGCGCCATGTGAGTCTTCTGTCGAGATGTACTCCTAGGTAAGTTACTTCGTTTGCTTGTGGGAGTAGAGTGTTGTTTAACGTAATCGGCGGGCAGTTTTGCCTGTTCAGAGTGAACGTAACGTGTTTGCATTTTAGTTCGTTCACTTTAATTCGCCAATCTGATAGCCATTTTTCAACATCGACCATATGACGAGCTAGCTGCGCAGTTGCTTGAATCGGGCATTTAGAACGGCTAAGAATAGCTGTGTCATCGGCAAACGTGTGCTTGTCGGGATGTCTGCTGTGTAGAGGACATATAATGTTGGCCCTAGCACGCTTCCTTGAGGAACTCCAGCTCCAATAGTGTAATCATCAGATATAGCAGTGTTGCACCTCACAACAAATTTTCTGTCGTGAAGGTAAGACTCTAAAATCTTGTGGGTGCTGTAGGGGAGCATTGTCTGGATCTTGTACATTAGACCTTCTAGCGAGACTCTATCAAATGCTTGAGAGACATCTAAAAATATGGCAGTACAGTACTCTCGTTTTTCGAAAGCGTTTCAAATTTCTGATGTTATCCGGTTGACCTGCTCAATAGTTTCATGTTTTTCACGAAACCCAAATTGGTGTGACGGGATTCCTTACTGGATTCTCAGGTATGTGTTTACCCGAGTCATTAGGCATTTTTCAAAGAGTTTAGATAGGCAAGAGAGTAGACTTATAGGTCTATATGAGGTGGGGATAGTGTGGTCTTTCCCCGGCTTTGCTATCATTATTATAATTGACTTTTTCCATCTCACTGGAAAGTGGCCAAGTTTTGCGATGGCATTAAAGAGCTGGGTGAGAGTGCAAACGGCGCAGAATGGGATCATTTTGGGAGTCATGAGGTCGTAGCCCGGGGATTTTTTCGGATTCAGTTGTCTTTTGATGATGATTACGATTTCGTTTGTGCGAAACTCAATTGGCTCATGTTGAGGCTGGGGCTCATATGATAGAGTCGGCAAAGTAAACGCATTAGTGGCAGGATTTGGTTGGAAGACATTTTTAAGGTGGTTGGCAAACGTGCTGGCTCGGTCTGCGTCACTGCGCGCCCAGCCGCCTATGGAATTTCTAGAGCTCAGAGTTGGGTGAGCTCTCCATTGAGTGTTTTGTACTTTTAGTTGACAAATTGCTCAATGTAGCGGCGGTGGACATATGTTTCTTCTTGCCGTAGAGCTTGAGCAAGTTGACGTGAGGCATGTTTTAAGCTTTGCTTAGCAGATGGCGATCTGTGAAATTGCCATGCTCGACGTAAGCGTCGCTTTTCGAGGACGAGCTGTTCGATTTGTGGATTTGACTTCTTTTGATTGCATTGTGTGTTTATAGTATGAGGTGTCGAAACTCGAGCTGCAGAGACGAGTACAGATTCCAGTGAATTAACAAAGCTGTCTACGTTGGCTTCATCGCTGAGGTGAGGACTTAGCTCAATGTGTGAGCTAATATACTTCCTGTACTTAATCCAATTGGTTTTATGTGAGGTCAGTTTTAATGGTTGATCCCATGTTCCATGTGAAAAATTGCATAAACTAATCTTCAGCTATTAGGAAGCGTGGGGGGCAGTATACGGCGGCTAGCATTAATTGCTTGTCAGTATTTAGGTGTATATTTATGGATGTGGCCTGTAGGTAGTTTTTAGCAAATTTCGTATGATAATGGCTCCTGATTAAAATTCCAGTCCCGCCGTGTGCTTTACCATCTGGATGGTTTGTTCCATAGAATGAATATCGTCGTAGTTGAAAATTGTATCTGGATTGTTGTGAAACCAGCATTTGTATTAATAGATTTTGGTTTCGCATCAGATCTTGCATTGTTCTACGCATAAACGACATAAACTCCGTAAGGCTTTGTTGTAGACTGCATATCATAGCTTCAAAGTTACTTTTTGGCTGCTCTGGCGGTTGATGCTGCTGAGCCGTGATCGGTTCTTGGTATGCTGATTGCGGCAATGAGCTTTTTGAGGCTGGGGTAGACAGTCCTTATTTTAAAGCACTTGCGCATGTAACATTTTTGGCAGTGTTTATGGGTCCTAGTGAGGATCTTGCTGCAGTCGAGACAACCTCTAGGCAACCTCTATAGTTATCAGTGTGATTTCCACCGCAGTTGACGCACTTTTTTGAGTTGTGGTCATCTTTGCTCGCTGGGCAGTGTGCGGAGTCATGAAGCTCACCACAAACTACACACACCGGGCGCAGTTTACAGTAAGACCTTGTATGGCCAAATTCTTGGCAGTTTGCACATTGTACCGGGCCATTGCGTTTGTGCGGCTCCTCAACCGTAATTCTGCGGTGCAGCAGGAACTGAAGATTGTATATAGGGTGCACTTCGTATTTCTTTAGGGGCTTAATTTCTGGTTCGAGCTCAACCTCAAAGAGTGGCTGCGGCTTTCTATCCCTGTTAAGGATATTAAAGACTGTCTTAGCGCTAAATCCCTTCTCTTGTAGCGCCTTTGTTATCTCTGCAGGCGATACTTCGGACTCTATGCCCTTGAGTACGACTTGCAGGCCCTTGCTGCTTTTTAGTTGATACGTATAAAAGTTCTTTTTTTTTGTCGGTGAGATATTTTGATAATACTCTGTAATTATCTTCAGACTTCGTTTGAACTTTTGTTTTCTGGATGTTGCCCTTTACGAGTGGTATTATGTGAAAATTTTCCTTGCCAATAAGCTCTATAATTTCTTTGACAAGAACGTTGGAACTTTTTTCTCGTATGTAAATTGGCGGGGGCTTAGTCTTCCTTTTTTCGACTTCAGTAGATTCGGCATCATCCTCACGCTTCCTTCAGGAACTCCAGCTCCAATAGTGTAATCATCAGATATAGCAGTGTTGCACCTCACAACAAATTTTCTGTCGTGAAGGTAAGACACTAAGATCTTGTGGGTGCTGTAGGGGAGCATTGACTTGATCTTGTACATTAGACCTTCTAGCCAGACTCTATCAAATGCTTGAGAGACATCAACAAATATGGCAGTACAGTACTCTCGTTTTTCGAAACCGTTTCAAATTTCTGATGTTATCCGGTTGACCTGCTCAATTGTTTCATGTTTTTCACGAAACCCAAATTGGTGTGACGGGATTCCTTACTGGATTCTCAGGTATGTGTTTATCCGAGTCACTAGGCATTTTTCAAAGAGTTTAAATAGGCAAGAGAGTAGGCTTATAGGTCTATATGACGTGGGGATAGTGTGGTCTTTCCCCGGCTTTGCTATCATTATTATAATTGACTTTTTCCATCTCACTGGAAAGTGGCCAAGTTTTGCGATGGCATTAAAGAGCTGGGTGAGAGTGCAAACGGCGCAGTATGGGAGCTCAATTATCATTTTGGGAGTTATGAGGTCGCAGCCCGCGGATTTTTTTGGATTCAGTTGTCTTTTGATGATGTTTACGATTTCGTTTGTGCGAAACTCAATTGGCTCATGTTGAGGCTGGGGCTCATATGATAGAGTCGGCAAAGTAAACGCATTAGTGGCAGGATTTGGTTGGAAGACATTTTTAAGGTGGTTGGCAAACGTGCTGGCTCGGTCTGCGTCACTGCGCGCCCAGCCGCCTATGGAATTTCTAGAGCTCAGAGTTGGGTGAGCTCTCCATATTGAGTGTTTTGTACTTTTAGTTGACAATTGCTCAATGTAGCGGCGGTGGACATATGTTTCTTCTTGCCGTAGAGCTTGAGCAAGTTGACGTGAGGCATGTTTTAAGCTTTGCTTAGCAGATGGCGATCTGTGAAATTGCCATGCTCGACGTAAGCGTCGCTTTTCGAGGACGAGCTGTTCGATTTGTGGATTTGACTTCTTTTGATTGCATTGTGTGTTTATAGTATGAGGTGTCGAAACTCGAGCTGCAGAGACGAGTACAGATTCCAGTGAATTAACAAAGCTGTCTACGTTGGCTTCATCGCTGAGGTGAGGACTTAGCTCAATGTGTGAGCTAATATACTTCCTGTACTTAACCCAATTGGTTTCATGTGAGGTCAGTTTTAATGGTTGATCCCATGTTCCTGGATGTCGGAGTAGAGTAAAAAGGACAGGCGAGTGATCAGATGAAAGATTGAAAATTGTATCTGGATTGTTGTGAAACCAGCATTTGTATTAATAGATTTTGGTTTCGCATCAGATCTTGCAGAACTCCGTAAGGCTTTGTTGTAGACTGCATATAATAGCTTCAAAGTTACTTTTTGGCTGCTCTGGCGGTTGATGCTGCTGAGCCGTGATCGGTTCTTGGTATGCTGATTGCGGCAATGAGCTTTTTGAGGCTGGGGTTGACAGTCCTAATTTTAAAGCACTTGCGTATGTAAATTTTTGGCAGTGTTTATGGGTCCTAGTGAGGTTCTTGCTGCAGTCGAGACAACCTCTAGGCAACCTCTATAGTTATCAGTGTGATTTCCACCGCAGTTGACACACTTTTTTGATGAAGCTCACCACAAACTACACACACTGGGCGCAGTTTACAGTAAGACCTTGTATGGCCAAATTCTTGGCAGTTCGCACATTGTACCGGGCCATTGCGTTTGTGCGGCTCCTCAACCGTAATTCTGCGGTGCAGCAGGAACTGAAGATTGTATATAGGGTGCACTTCGTATTTCTTTAGGGGCTTAATTTCTGGTTCGAGCTCAACCTTAAAGAGTGGCTGCGGCTTTCTAGCCCTGTTAGGGATATTGAAGACTGTCTTAGCGCTAAATCCCTTCTCTTGTAGCGCCTTTGTTATCTCTGCAGGCGATACTTCGGACTCTATGCCCTTAAGTACGACTTGCAGGCCCTTGCTGCTTTTTAGTTGATACGTATAAAAATTCTTTTTTTTGTCGGTGAGATATTTTGATAATACTCTGTAATTATCTTCAGACTTCGTTTGAACTTTTGTTTTCTGGATGTTGCCCTTTACGAGTGGTATTATGTGAAAATTTTCCTTGCCAATAAGCTCTATAATTTCTTTGACAAGAACGTTGGAACTTTTTTCTCGTATGTAAATTGGTGGGGGCTTAGTCTTCCTTTTTTCGACTTCAGTAGATGCGGCATCATCCTCATAGTCTGCCAAGATTTTAAAACGATTTGAGTTAGAGGGCGTTTCTATTGCAGCTATGTTAGCATTGCCACGTTTTATTTTGCGTTGCGAGTTTAGGGGACTTAACTTCCTTTTGATTTGAATGTAGCGATCCATACCAGTCTGCACAGCCGGCTTAATATTTTCTTTTTTTTTGTTCTCTTTTTCGGGCAGCGCAGCGGCAGAAGTATTAATGTTTGCGCTGCTAGCTGATGACGTCGTTAAGCGCCCTGTCGTTACAGTTGCGGTTGTTGTTGTTGTTATGGTTGACGTTGTCAAAGAAATTGCGGTGCTAGTTGCTGCGCTCTTTGGCTGCAGAGACATCGATGGTAGCGAGGGGGAGCAAGAACGCGCTCTCTCGCTCTCTACGTTTAAGAATTCGGTCAAGTTTGGGGTAATTGACCGTGTTTGGAAAGAGCTTGCATTACTTTCGGTTGCTTTGAAAGAGAAGTAAGCGTTGTTTCTTTGTACTGAGAGCCGTCTCTCGTCTTGCTCACGTTGACGTTGTGTGCGAACGTCGTTTAAACTCATTGCAGTCGACGTTGAGTTTGTTAGAATTAGTGTTTTGTTTTATGTTAATTAATTAATTAATCAATATAAACATTAGCGATTTTCATAGCTGAAAGCGTCTTTCCGCGTTGTTTTGGTTTACGAAACCAGTCACTGCACTTTTTTGGATATTATTGAATACTTTTTTTTTAGCCAAGGTTACACGTGAATTATACGAAAATGAAAAGTATGAGAATGATATGACAGATGACAATGATCTGTACTATACAACCAATGGGAGACAACATCAGACAAAACGAAACTTATCTCAATACCGATCTACGAATGATAGTGATTCGTATAATGATTTCTTTTCACAAACAAATGTTTTTGAAAAAGGAAAGAAAGGCGAAACATATAATGATGATGTGGACAAAGGGAGTGAGCCGGAAGCTGTATCAATGCCTACAAAAGAAAATGAAATGAGGGAAGATATAAATATAGAAGACGAGATAGATAATAAAAATTATGATTTTAATATCAGTCATTTGAGTCGGGAAAATATATTGGACAAGGCTTACGGACCTAAAAAAAGTTTAGATAATGTATTAACATTACGGAATAGTGAACTAAAAATGAATGATAAAAATATTCATTTGTCTAGTGGAATGAGTTGCGAGCTAACTCCTGGTCTGTACTCTCTTATATTTCATAAACACCCCCAAAATTAT
>NW_024573758.1:0-57826 GCF_018153835.1 Drosophila eugracilis | reverse complement strand
GCTTCATATTCGATTTTTCATTGCCAAAGCCAAAAAAAACAAGAAAGAAACTGAGATTTGCCAAGGAAATGCAGCGGCAAAACAGGAAATTACACAACAACCACTATCACCACTACAACCTTTTGGCTATCTCGCTTGCTCCTCGCCTTTGGAGATAAAAAACAAAAGCTTTCAAAAAAAAGCGTGAGGAGGACAATATGAAGGCTTTGGTTTTACGAATAGTGAAAATGAGTGAAAGTTTCTCGAACTGCCCCACAGAGGAACTTCTGAAGGATTTACACTACCAGTGGAATGGTTGGTGTTGGTCCTATTCAAGGCCAATTGCGGGATTGTTGCCCTCGAGTCATGAGCCCGGCTCCTGATGATTAGCCAGTCACATGTCAGACTCGAGTCGCGTCAGCGTGGTATCGCCTAGCGCTGGCGAAGCGAAACAAGCAAGAGGAGTAGCTGGCACTTGGAATGCCACTCAAAGTCAGATTCTTGTGAAGTATGATGGGTTTTGCTGTGACGGGGAGATAAGAAATGAAAAAAGCCATTCAAGGCCAGGGTTTCACTGAAGCGAGCAGAAATACGAAATGAAAATGCTTGAAAAACATGTGCGCAAGAAGGGCAGGATTCTCCTCCCATTCCCATCCCCCTCTTCCCTTTACATACTAACTTTGAGCTTCCACTGACTTGAGGCAAAGTTCCTGTCGCCTAACAGCTCTACTGGCTGGTTTCGTGGCAGTATGACAAGCAGGGACACCTGGAAACTATAACGTCCTTTTGCCCACCCCTTCTTACCTGACTGAAAAGCAAGGTTTTCTATTCCGAGCTTTGTACATGCCTGCGAAGAATCGCGACTGTGGCCACGCATACGACGCGTGGCACATTGAAATAAGCTCATTAGGCGAAGGCACGAAATTCTGGGTTGTACGCCCTAAAATAATCTCATGGGGCGCACGTCACCTGGCTGCCCACCAACCTCTGCCCCAGTTTTCCTCGTTTTGTTCTATATCCATCAAATTTCTTAAACCTTAAAACACATACACTTAAACTACGAAAACAGGAGTGATTAAATATTCGTGCGACAGAGAGGAGAGAGATTTAAATGCTTTATATATGAATATGAAAGTTGAATGCCCATAAAGCAAAGAGGGGAGACCGAGAGGGCTGTGAAAAGGGCAACACATGCCAAAATATTGCAGGACCTTCAGAAAGGGAAAGGGGTTAAGGGATAAGTACCAACGTACCTGCACACTAACTTTTGGGGTAAAAGGCAAATTAAATTTACTGCCGGCAAAACAATTTTGCCACGTGTGGAGCTTTCAGCAGCGCCAGGGATAGAGAGAGATGCCTGATGCTAGAAAGAGAAGGGTGGAGCGACGGCATGATGATTAACGAAACCGCGTCGTTGCCAGACACGTAGCCGAGGATTATCAGCACGTGCCACTACCTCCGACTGTTTCTGTTTCTGACAATTTGGAACAGTAAGCGAAACATGGAAGCTCATTGAATATGCAAATTATACCAAAAATTCCCAGGAACAAAGAGAGAAGTCACGCGAGGGCAGGCTTTTGAAAAGGAGGGAGGCTTGGGCTGCGACTGATGCTGAGGCTGAGTAACAGGAAGCTGAGACAGACAGATGTCAGGCAAGACATGGCGACAGCGACAGAAAAGCGACATTCCTGATTAATGAAGGTAGGCTATTGTGGGTCCAGGGTTGTTGGGTTAAGGGCCCCCAGGAGGAGACTTGCCTACGAACGACAACCGACAGACAGGAGAGGTGACGCACAAACAAAGCGGAGAGGAAGAAGTCGCAGCCAAAGGAATAATGCAATGTAACTCGGCATAATCAGACGAAAACCCAGCAAAAAACAGTCAAATGCCTTCTTGTCTCAGTATAACAAATGTGTGGATACCACAGGGAGAAAGTAGAAAGTAGAAAGAATTACACAAAAAGATCATTTGGAAGTAACTAAAAGTAAACAGAGAATTGAACTCTTGTAGCTCTTTTAACCTTTTTCGACATACCAATAAAGTATGTTCCAGAAATCGGTTAAAATTTTTTTCTTACTGTTCCCCAACAATCCTTTAACTTTCTCTTAAATTATATAACATACGGTTTATATTTTTTAAGTGCAGGTGTCCCTACACCCTTGAGCGTGCACTCGTGCGAACGTTAGAAAAGCCAAACTTTTGACACTTTTTCCTTGTTCTTCGGTAGTTGTCAGGCGCTGTCTTAGTTTGCTTCTTGAGTTTTCGAAAGGGGGAGTTTCTTCGCTACTGAAAGTGACTGTGGGTGGTTGGGAGGGCAAAAAAAAACTAGCGGGTTGGGAAGAACGGGACAAGAAGTCCCAGAAACTACCTTGGAAACCTGCAAACAAGCCACCCTAAAGGAGGGAAACTTGCGTGTGTGTGTGTGTGGTGAAGCTAACGCCCATAAGTATGCTTTAATTGATGATAGAACCGTGAGTTTGCTCAGCAAAATGGGATTTTCACTTAGTGGCTTAGTGAAAAGAGGTGTCTACAACATTTTCTATTACCAAAAAGATTTTCACCTCTTTAATGTCTCTACAGAGCTGTCACAGCTGCTCCTTCAAGATGCAGCAAATAATATTTAATACAAAAAAACAGTAAAGAAAATATCTTGCAGCACCCACATCCCAGTGGAAATCACACATACTCCTACAAGACATCTGCACAAAGGAATCAACCCACATGGCAACGTCGGAAAAAATATGAAAGAGCTAGCACATGGCATATAAATTCCCAAGCTTAGACAGCGACGGATGCAAAGAACAACCAAGAGGAAACAAGCATCAGAAAAAAAAATGGAACCCCAAGAAAAAATAAATACCAAAACGAAATAAAAACTGAGAAAAACTGAGAACAGGCAGACAAAAGCAGGAAAAACCGTTGCAAAGTGGGTGGAAAAAAAAAAAACAAGCACGAGCCAAACAACAGCTGGGACACGGACAAGAAAACGGGGGGAGTGCGAAAAAGGACAAATAAAAAAGAAGAAGAAAACCTTGGCGCGCACAATGCGGGCCACATTGAGGACGACGGGCACAGCACCAACCAACCAACCAACCACCCACCCACCACAACTATAATCCCCCAAGGGAAAAATGGCAAAAGCCCAACGAACCAAAAATCCACACGGGGCAAACCCAAATGCGGCTGCTGTCTGCTATTTTTACACAGAGAAAAGTAATATTCTTTCCAATCCCAATTTTTTGGCCAATCGAAATGATTATTCAATGAAAAAAAGAACTTAAACTGTACAAAAATTATGCATTAAAAGTAATTATTCCCAAATTAAAAGTATTAGATTGACGTTTTTAAACTCTTTTTAGGTAATTTTTGAGTTTTCTTTTCATTATTACTTTTTTAGTGGAATTTTCTAGTAAATTCTTTTCATATTTTGTTAATCTGATAAATTTATAAGTCTGAAAATCATTATTAATTTCCATTTTTCCCTGTGCTCTGCTGTTGCTGTGTTGGACAGTAACGAAATGAATGAAAAACTGCTTTGACTATATACAATTTTATATACTTTCTCACACACACACACATACACACACACAATCAAAGAGCGAAACCTATGTAAGCCAGAAAAGTGCCCGCCAAAAAATGGCAAAAATGAAGCCAGCAGAAAGAGAGCGGAAAAGAGACGAAATGGCGGCGCCATCTGGCGGGGAACAAGATGTACAGAGAGAGACAGAGAGAGAGAGAGTTCTAACGCGTGCGAAAGAGACAGCGGCAATTGCGCAAAAATAAAAATAAAAATCGTTTCATGTCTAACCAAATTGCGGAGGGAAAAAAACAGACTGGGTCTGAGTTGGGCTTGGGTTTGGGTTTGGGTTTCGGTTTTCAGTTTGGTTTTTGGTTTGCTTTCGGGTTCAACTACAGTTGGTTTTTTAGGTGGTGGCTAACGGGAGTTTTCCCCGGCTAACGAGCACTACAAAACGGCATCATGATGTTCGCGATGACGTTGTTGCGTCTCACCTGAATTTGCCAAGTAAATACATACATATATATATATACAGAAGCATACATATACATATATATTACTTGTCTGTGTGCTAACGTTGAGAGCCAGACCCGGTAGACCAGACCATAAACCACCCGAAAAACACCCAGCCAGCCAGTCAACCACCCAGCCACCCAACCACCCATCCACCCGATTTCAGCCGACTTTGTTCGTCGTTCTGTCGTTTTCGCCATCGACCTAAAAATCAGTTAGCCCACTGTCTGTGTGTCTCTGTTTGTATGTATGGCTGAGTGTCTGTGTTTTCTCCTGCTTAAGTATTAGTGTATGCTGTGTGTGTAAGTGTGAGTGTGTGTGTGTTTCGGGTGTGTCTGTGTGAACAACTGCAAGAAGGAGTGTCTGAAAGTAACGACTACAACAACAACGACAACAGCAGCAGCTGCGGCAAACAAAGCAAAAAATGTGTAGCATACATTTTGGGGCAGGCATTTTATATAGAGCGCTCGAAAGGAATATTCCGATGGAATTCTTTCGCTTATATATACGTACATCCTGGTACACATAAAGACCCGCCCGTTATTTACCTATTTAAGGTAACTTTAAAATGCAGCAGACAGAAGCTGCGAAAAGTTTCTGGTAGAGGAACAGGAAAAGGGGCAATAAATAAGCGTTGCTGCTGCTGTTTTTTTGGTGGCGTGGGGGGGCATTATAAGGAAGTACGACTGGGGAGAGATGGAAAATATATAACTTTTATGCTTTATTTTATATATTCATGAATTTCTCTTAACAAAACTTGAATATTTTTCAAGTTATTAAGAGTTTACGAGTCATTAAGCAGTACAAATTATTTGAGTTTTAAAGAGGAAAATGAAAAATATTTTCACCTAAACTTATCTCTGTTACAATTTTCGAAAAGAAATATTTACTTTATATATTTTATTTACAAAAAAGTTTCTCTTTAAAAACACAACTAACACATTTCAAAATGCAGGCAGCTGAAAAAGTAGGGCAGAAAAAATATGAAGGGCTGGCTTCTGGGTGAAGTTTTAAGGGGCCAAAGATGGGGGAATCATGCATGTCAAGAGCTCATGACACTGACTGACCGCAAAAACCCTGCACACAACTCCCCGCTGTCCACAGCAGTCATGTCAGACATCCAGGCGGCCAATTCATTACGACTCCTCACCTCAGTAGGTCCCTTCTCGATTCCCCTTTCATCCCCTCCCTCATGCTCAGAAGCCCCTGATCGATGGCTCTCTGTGGTCACGCGACCGTCGCTTCATCGCTGGTCGACCTACATTCAATTTGCTAGCGACCGCAAAACGCGTCCGACAGTTGACGATTATGACCGGGCCGATGATGATGAATGCGATGCAGGACGACTTAAACCGAGAGATTCCCCATGCACTGCCAGACATCGGGCCAAATCAGATGATAGACAGCGCAGCAGCGGAAATATGATTGGTACAGGGGAGAGGGAAGTGAGTGGTGGTTGCTGGTTTTGGGATGGATGGCAGTGCAGTGGATCAAGTGGGTGGGATTTGAATTGAGTCCAACTTGAGCTGCTTAGCTGCCAGTTGGGTGGCAGTGTCAGTGGGTCATGCCATTTGATTTCTGTCATTTCAGTCAGGCTAGTGGAATCACAAAAAAAGGGATTTAATATTAAAACCAGTTGATGAAACTAGACAGTTTGATTATGAAGGCTAGCTATAACATTTCCAGTGAATAAGCATAAGTAATTGACTTGAAATAGCCATGGTTCACTAGGCGTATACTTAACGTCAAGTTAACATCAAGTTAAGTATACGCCTAGTGAACAATGGCTTAACTCGACGTTAAGTATACGCCTTGTGAACCATGGCTATTTCAAGTAAATTACTTATAAAAACTCTCATGTTTTCCAGCCCAGTTAGCTTATATACATAGTTTTTCCTGTAGCCACAGAGCAAACCGGAACATTTGAAACCCCAAAGTGGGCCTATTTGCCAGGATGCAGCTTAGATATCCAGCTTCCTTTCTTCTTCTGCGGTTCCTTTTGTTAATGTATGCATAATGCATTCGCCACAATATTGTAGAGCGAAAATCAAACTGAAACTGAACTGAGTTCTCGACCCTTGGTGGGTATGAAAGCACACAAGTACATAGTGCATTTTGCTGGTTGCAATTTCGGTTTTGTTGCCCAGTCCCTACACTCTTTGGCTGTGACCTGATTCCTGGTTT
Organism: Drosophila eugracilis; assembly: GCF_018153835.1. Lineage (NCBI taxonomy): Eukaryota > Metazoa > Arthropoda > Insecta > Diptera > Drosophilidae > Drosophila > Drosophila eugracilis. The sequence continues at coordinate 51,633 of NW_024573758.1, read as the reverse complement.
TTAGCCCATTCCTGCTCTTGGTCCACAGCCCTCCTCATCTTTTCTTTTGCCAGCAAGAGTTGAAGGTCGTTTTGTTTGAAATGAGAAACGAGAGAAACCCGCACAACCAACATCCACCAACCACTAGCAACTGAAACTAACAGAGTCCTTTTCTACACCACCCTTGCCCCCGATACCCCGATCCCCCAGCCCCGATATCCCCATTCGCCATCACCATTCTCCATTTCTCACACATTCTCTGTTGGTCGCCGCCAGCACTTTGTGCACCACTTTGGCTAACCACACACACACACACACATTTACACACACATTCACCTACATTTCATACAAATGGAGAGCCCAAGCAGCAGACTCTTGACGAGTCTCTGGCATAATGGAGCAATGCGAAATGGGGGAATACTAATACAGTCGGCACTCACTAGCTAAAGTTAAGTTCCAGTTAGGGAAATAATAAAGAAAAGCTACATAGAGATGATGGAAAATCTCTGAAATAATACCTATATCAAACAGAAATCCCTTCCCTTATCAAAGAGCTAACTTAAATGGTCTTCACTGTACACCACAACCCACTGTAAGTGTGCATGGCTGTGTTTGTGTTCGGGCTGTTGTATTTGTGAGTGTCCCTCGACTATTTACAATGGAATTGCATTTTCTTTTGTTAGTCAACCACTTGCGAGCTGGCAAAAACCGAACAACAATCTGTAGTCGCCACCCCCCTACCCCCCTACCTCCTCTCCCTCTTTCGCTCGTCCTTCTTCTGGCATTTCCATATCACTTTTAATCTTTATTATCGATGACACAACGATTGCGCTGGCAGCCATTTTCCGTTTTCCCCTTACTCTTTATTATTTTCCGCAATTTCTTTTTTACTTCAATTTCAAAATGGCGAATGTCTCCTACTTTATACTCCTCCCTCCCTATACGCTTTCCCTTCGCTTTCCCTCCTTTTTTCCGCTGCTCTAGTTGTGCTGAATTCCATTTCCCTCTCCTTCTGCAGCAACATTTTAGCAACTTTATGTTGTTGTCCAGCTTTTCCCATTTTCCTCCATCCACCCCCCTGCTGTTTGCATGGCTCGCTGGACGCGTAATTCAAGCGGAAAGCGTCGCCATAAAAGCCAAGTGGAAAAACGAGGGAAATGAAAACAAAAATGGACCGAGGAGTGCGACACAACACGAAGCAGCAGAAGAAGAAAGCAGCGCCAGAACCTATTTTCCCAATGTGTCCTTCGTCCTATTGTGTAACCAACAATGTCTGCCACACCCCATACCCCCCCCCCCCTTTCCTTTTCCCAGCCCTTCCCATTCCATTTATTACCAACTGCGTCGCGTCTGAAATTTTCATTTATTTTTTATGCTCACTCTCTCTCGCCCGCTCTCGCTCTGTTTCGCCAGCTGTCTCGCTCTTTTGGCCGACATAATTTGCTAACTGAAATGGAAAACATTTTCGACAGGCGCCCGCGGGGAGGGCGGGGAAAAAGGACGCGGCAGACACGCGCACCAATACTGGTGAAAGTCAAACGAGCGCACACAGACAGGCAGGAAAAGCGGAGACATTTGGGGAAGAACGGGAGGTGGCAGAGTGGCAAGAGGAAAATGAGGCGGCAGACGATGGAGTAGCTACGAAAAAAAAAAAAGGAAAACAAAGAGGAAAGCAGAGCAGAAGCGGCGCAGACAGGAAAAAGGATGTCGCCAGGACAAGGAGGCCAAAATGGAGCAGAGCAGGAGAAGCCCATTGTCCTGTTTTTTTTTTTTTGCGTGCTTATCGATGAAAACTGCTCGACGATGACTTGGGAAAAAGGGACGATGTCACAGTTATGAACTTTGTCCCTTTTCCACCCAACGAAACTACATAACTCCCCCAACTCCTGATGGGCCAAAACACACACACACTGCCTGCCCGACTGTCCTTCACAACATGTCATAAAAAGCGCGTGGCAGCAACAACGGGAGGCTATAATAATGACTCCAGTTAGGTCAAAAGTCTGGGCTTGGGGTCTGGGACTGGGACTGGAAAATTTTTCCTTGTCCCTAGGCTGGCTAAATGGTGAATGAGTACAGGAAAAGTTTTGGGAAAGTAAAGTTTTTTTTTTTATTCTCATTTAGCATTTGTTTTCATATCTATTATATCCTTGTCTCACTGTACTTGCTGGGCCTTTCAGTTGATATGACAACCCTTTTTCATTGCCTACTTTTTGGGGCTTTTAAGAGGACATTTCTCAAGGCTGCTCGTTTATGTTCTTTTTAAACCAAATAAATAATCTACAAAAAATAAAAGCCTAACCTTTTTCTAAATTTCTTTTAATTTATATGCTAGAAATTAACATTGAGTTGCTAAATGCGATTGAGAAATCTTTGAAAACAACAAGCCAATCTGCTAATTAAATTCAATTCAAGTGGAAATGCTAAATGGGAAAACAGTTCGTGAAACACGCATTGGAAACAAAATAGAAAGATGGATCTAGAGAAGGCTGATAATGGCTGTTAGAGATAAACAGAAAAGTTATACTACGAACTGAAAGGAATGTTATTAAAAAAACACATTAAAAATACGAAAAAATATTTTTAAAGTAGTTACAAAATGAGAAGACTTTTCCATTACCAACCAAAGCTAGCTTCTAAGCTTGTTCTTACTTTTATTAACCGACCCTCCCCCTATGCCCTGTTTCCGTCTTCTTTTTTACAACTTCCAATCACAGAAGCACCCCACCACCATTGATCATTGATCAGAATGGAAAGCCATAACTTGGACAGGCAACTTCCATGGCCATGGGCCACACACACACACAATGGATGGCAAGCAATAATGCCCCAGGGGCACTAAGAAGAGAGGCATGGGAGGTGGAGTGGGGGCCTAGAATCAATGGCAAACAGCAACAGTTACATCGACCCAAAGGAAGTCGAGGTCTTTTGGCCATCATTGCCTTAGGTCTTCAGTAGTTTTCAGTCGTCGGCACAAGGTTTTCACTCGGCATAGTCGTAGTCGTCGTCGTCGTCAGGTGATGAATGGTAATGAAAATGTTGCTCTGTCAGTTGCTTTTGTTTTGCTGTTGTTGTTGTTGTTGCAGCTGCTACTGCTATTTTGTTGGTGCTAGAACTGCGCCGCTTTGTCTGCCAGTCGAGAGCCCCAACTGCCTCAATAAAAACTAATGCACAGGCAGCTTCAGTTGTTGATGTGGCTGCTGTTGCTTGTAGCCGATAATCATCAGATGTTGCTGCTGCTGTTGCTGTTGCCGTTGCGGCCATGGTTGCAGTTTTGTTGGTGGCTGGCTGGCTGACTGGCTTGGCCCACTTGTTGCCACCACCAACGATCGACTACCAACTAGCAACAACCACCATCGTCGTAGTCGTCATCAAGTGTGGTAGCAGAAAAACATAAAATTTTATGCATTCGTATTTCTTGTGAAGCGCGGCAGTTAGCCATACGCCCCAAAGCTCCACCCCCTCTGTCCATAGGGGCAAAGAAAAAAAACTTTAAACTGTAGAAAATATTTAATCTTTTTTTTAATTTCTCATCCAAAAGTTTCCAAAACGTCTTGCCAAATAGTTTACATCTAAGTTAACCTTTTAGAAACTTTTCTTCTCGCTAAGATCCATTCCCTTTAAAATCTTTCTCTCTCGAATTTCTTTCAGTGCACCAAACAATTGTCGGGTTTCTCTAACGTTGTTCGCTGGCTCGTTTTGATTAATCTGACATTGTAATGCAAAAAACCATTTGGCAACGGGCGGCAGGAGGAGGAGAAACAAGTTATTACCACAAAAAAGAAGAAAACAGAGTCGCGGCAGTACTAGCCTCGTGTTCAACCCAGTTAAAAGGCCAAACTTGACCTGGCCATGGAACGGATTTAGATGTATCCCAACTTGCCACAGCAACAGCAGCAGCAGCGGCAGCCACACCAGCTGCCTAAAAAAGAATAATGGCCTAAAAAATAATAAAGAGCGTCTGAGATAGAGAGTATAATTTCTCTTCTGGGCGAGACGCCCACGTTTCTGGCACGAGGCAAATAAAATTGCGGAAATGATTCCAACAAATTGATAGGCAGCTCTCGAAGTGGCCAATTTCCAAGGCATAGAAGGGTAATAAGAAGGTTGCACAGCTTTATTGGGTAATTGCAGGAGGCGTCGGCCAAACGAGCCACAAAACGCTTCTGGAAAGGAAGCTTAAAAATTAGAAAAAAAAGAGGAGTATAAAAAGGTGTCTAACCATGGAAAAAAGAAAGAAAATAGAACGCTTAAAAAGAGCAAATAAAATGCAACCTTTAGAAAGGTAAAAAATGCATTCCCCGGATCTGATAAAATAACTGAAAGGGTGTCGGAAATGCGTTGGAAAGGCTTTGAAAAATGTGGGAAATATCCGACCGATTCTAATCAGTGGAAAAGTAAGAAAAAAAGGCAAGTAAATATCAGCAGCTACTTTCCTAGGAATCATGATTAGATTTTGATAACGCTATGAAAAACGAATTAAAACGCATTAAACCTTATCAAAGTGCAACGATGAACATTTTTTTCATAAAATTATTAGACGAAGATTAGTCTAAGCTAGCTAAGGCAGGAAAATGATGAAAAATTCACTTATTAAATTCAGTCTTGAGTACAATTCGAAACTGTTAACAACGTAAATTGGTTAATAATGATTAGAAAAGTCATAACTATTACCTTTTCCATTCTGCTGCTGGTCATTCCCTCACTACAAACTGCCTATTTACATACCAAATTCATAAAAAGTTTGGAAAACGGTTGTAAGGAAAACCCCACGAAGGGCTGTTATTTTCTGGATTATGACAAAGTAATAAACCAGCAATATACAGTGAATGCCACCGACTTTCTTAGAAGACAAATGTTAAATTAATAAATTACTTTGTTAAAGAAAAGTTGTTAAAAATAAGAAAAAAAAAGAAGCTTCTATAAAACTAGAAAGTAACTCTTAAGTTTGGGCAAAGTTAGCTAATATTAAGATTATGAATCAAAAGTTAAACTAATATTTAAAAATCGAAAACATTCCCACTTTTTGATGTAAATTTTGTAAGATTTTTAAAAAACCTAAAAGTAGTTCAAATTGAAAATGTTTTTAAACTTTAAAAATCTAAATAAAAAACCAAAAGCCTGAAAAATCAACCTCTTAAAGTCCTGAAAATATTCACTTAAAGTAAAGCTTCTACTTTAATGTCTTTTCCGAATGCCTCCAGACCAGCCACGCCCAAGCCCAAAGAAAGAAGACGATGGTTAGTCCCGCAGGGTGGCGAAAGCGAGAGGCGGAAGCAGTATGGGAGCAGAGGAGGGGAGGAGGTACGAAAGGCCAGGACGACATAAACTTGGAATGTTGAATGTGCCTCAAAGTTTTGCTGACATGACTGTCACTAATGCCAAACACGCGCCACAGTTTCAGACACAGACACACTCGCACACACTCGCACACAGGCAGACGCACAACAAACACGCACACCCACACCAAGGCACTGTTAAGCACACACACACACACTCACACACCGATACAGAGGAGAGTGTGTATATGTATGCATTGGCAGACATAACGAGCCATACATTTGGCACAGAAAAGCGCACAAACACACAGACACAGAGACACACACACGCACGCACACCAACACTCGCATAACACACAAAACTGTGTCGAACTCACAGACGATGAAGAAGAAGAAAAGAGAGGGAGCAGCAGAGAGCGGAAGAAGAACAGAACAAGAAGAAGAAGAGGCTTGGGGCCCAAGAGGAAGTGGGTGGTGGGACGGAAACGGAAGCTCTGGGCGAGGCAGCTGGCGTCTAGTAACGCTGGCAGACAGCACAAAAGTACATACATATATAAGGAGTGGGAAAAGGCAGGGCGGTGGTTAAAAAGAGAGATAGAGAGAGAGAGAGAGAGGGAATGTGTGTGTGACAGAGAAAGATAAGGCGCCGCCTATGTAACGCAGAGGGAAAAGCCGGGGAAGTGTTTTTTTTTTGTCGGGTCGTCCCAAAAAGCAATTTCCCCATTTATGGCCAACGTTGGTTGCTGTTGCTGTTGTTGTTGTTGTTGTTGTTGTTGTAGCTGTCGTCTCGGCAGACGCTGCCTAGCCACCCAATTAAGCCATAAGACGACCCAGCAACCACCCCCTGCAAAGCTGTTGCCACCACAACCTACAGCAACAAAATTTGTCTGAGGGCGTCATTCGAATAGGTCTCTCTCTTTCCCTCCCCTGGCTCTCCTGGCTCACTCTGAGCCAAAAAGTTTTTCCACTTCTAAGTGTTTCTGTTTGTGTGTGTGTGTATATGTGTGTGTGTGTGTGTGTGTGTGTGGGTGGGGCAAAGTATTTTTTGTATTTTATTTGTTAGTTTCTTGTGCTGCTTCTTAGTTCTTGCCAACTTTCCCTGCCCCTGCCACCCCCTCCCCACTTCCCCTCTTGCTGAGCTACCCAGTGGGTGGGCCACTTTGACGCCCTTTTGTCTTACGACATTGCATGGCATCGTTTCAACCAGGGAGCAAGTTGTCTCCATCTGCATTCCCCTTCTTTCTTCCCGTCTATAGTTATTTTCTTCCCTATGGCTCTAGTTTTTCCTTTTCCCAGTAGTTTTTCATTTTCCATATATAACATATATATATATATATATATTGGAACGTCTCAAGGGTGGTTTATGATATCTCATTCCTCTTGTTGCTCTGCTGGCTTTCCTTTTTCTGTGTTTTATTGATTTCAAAGTTGAGTGGAATTTCATTTTGTGCAGAATCAAGTGACCCAATTTGGAATTTTATTTTGTATTTGCTTTCGTTTTTGTTTTTGTTTTTTGAGTAGTTAAAGAAGTTTTAAGTTTGAAAAATTACTCTTTAAATATTTTAACAGCTTGATAATGAGGAGGAGTGGTTAACTTTTCATGTTTATTATTTTGTTTATTAAAGGAAAAGGTGAATTAAGGTTCTAATAAGAGTTTGAGTTGCTTTAATAAGTTACTAAGATAGATTTTAGTTAAATATTAAATAACGTTAAGGCCTTTTTCCTCTTTTCTAATTAACAATTGTTACTTTATTTGGGTTAATTATGATATCTTTCGCCATATTCATAACCACATTAATAACCCCTGAAAAGCCTCCCGTACCCCAATCTCACACTCAAGCACTTGTGTACACGTGTTGTCATACAACTTAAGTTGAAATATATAATATATATAAAAATATACATAGCTGCTTTCAAAAAAGGTGCGTAAACAGGTGTCAAAAATGAGATAGCAAACAGCGGCAAACAGCCTCTGTGGCCATAAACCAGATCTAACTGGTAACTGGTCATGTTTGGCTCGTGAATATGGGCGAAGAGTAAAGAGAGGGGAAGCTTAAAAAGTTGAAGCTTAAAAAAATCAAAAATAAATAAATGTAAATCACTTGAGACGCCAATTGACGTTGAGAAATTCGAACTACGCAAAAAAGCTAAAAAGCTGCTCTAATTGTTCGAAATCCCTCAGAAAACATGTCTCAAGATTGTGTTTACGGCGACTTGTTTAGACCCTCTAAAAAGGAGTTAAAGTAAACTACTAGTTAACATACTAATTGTTAACTTAAAAAAGAAGAAGGAAGTTTTAAATTTTTGAACTTATCTTAGTTTAACTTTTTTACAACTGAATTTAACTTAACTATTTCCCTTTTTCCTTTTTTTCTTTTACTTTTCTTTACTTAATTTTTAAAGAGCATCTAAAATCCAGTTTGATATTATATTTTCCTTTACCCAATTTGTCATGCCCATAACATTTTTGATTGTGATATTGTTGGTAAGCAACCGCAATCTACTTACATGTGACAGTTAAGCTGGTCTAGGCCTCTAACCGAAAACTGCGGCAACAAAAGCCGCAGCATCAAAGGTAAATGGAACTCACCTGCAAATAGAGCGAAAAGAGAGGTTGAAAAATCAACAACAACAAGAAGAAAAAAGCAGCAAAAAATATATCAATGAAATAGTTTTTGGCATTATTTCTTACCACCACCTTACCAACCTCCCCCCTTCCATTTTGTTTTTATTTTTTCAGTTTGCTGAAATTTTTGCTTGCCAAAATGAATTTGTTATTGTTGCCGCGAGAGCTGAGCAAAAGCAACAATTTTAATTGCTGCAATGCCTGCAATTAATTTGTCAATAAAACACATTTTGGCTTTTAGCGTAAGAGAGACGGCGCTGCCTCCGCCTCCTCCTCCTCCCTCTTTTCACCGATTTCCTTTTGGTGGCTCTCCTGCCGAGGATTTGCACTTTGCTGCTGCGTTCTATTTCTTGATCTTTTTTTTGCCTTTTTGCCAAAGATTTATGTTGCACTGCATGCCACAGCCAGCAGCCAAAACACAACCCGCCTCCTCCCCCTCCTCACCCTTTCTTAGACCCCCCTTCTTCTCTTTCTTCTGCTAGCAACAAAATTCTTTTCCCGACTCGTGGCAATTATTTTCAATTTCATTGCAATTCTTCCCTTTATTTTCGCTGGCGCTTTTCCCCTGTTTTTCTTTTCGATGGCGTTGATTTTTCTAAAAGTGTTTTTGGCCAAATGCTTAGAAGCAGGCCAATACTGCTTAGCCCTATAATACTCAGACCGCTTTCCCAGCGAGTGCATAATGCAAAATTAAAAATAAAAATGCAAAATGCAAAATTTGTGTTTGGCTGCCAAATCGAAAGTAAGCAAAGGCTGCCAATTAAAAATGATCGAATTGTTGGTTTCTCTTAATTTAATATCATTTTTAATCTTCTGTTTTTGTGAGTCACTTTGGCGTTTTTCCCTCATTTATGGCCAAATTGCTAGCCGTGCTTATATAGAGGTTGGGGGCAGCGCATAAACCGTTCCAAATGGTTGCAATAATATGCAAATCGCAGCCATCACTGGCTTTAGGCCGCGGCACCCAATAAATTAACACAATAAATTCAAAGGAAACAACACAAAATATATATTTAAACAAGAGGAAACGCTATAGTCGAGTGCCGCGACCATAAGATACCCGTTACCGTTTTACAAAATTTTAAAATATTATTTTGCTAGTGGAAATTCACAAGGCGCCACCTATTGTCAGAGGAAGTATGTTGAGTATGCTTATAGTGACGTCACTGCCCATGTGAGGCCTTATAAGTTAATTTCTTTATAAGTAGCGAAATAATGTTCCGATTTGAAAAATCTTTGGTAAATCGATAGGTATTAACAGAAATAAGTTACACAAGGTCAAACGAAGGCATTCATATTAATATTATAGACGCCACAGTTTTCCGCGGTTTGTGGGCGTCAGAGTAGGCGTGGCCGGATGCAACTTCGTGGAAAGTTGCAAAGGCATCTCCTAAATACGTGATCCTAAACAAAATTATGTAGCTCTTATAGTTTTTGAGATTTTTGCATTTTTGGTTGTTCAGGTTTTGTGGGCGTTAGAGTGGGCATGGCTTGATCGGAAAAAAACAATTCGCATTGGGAGCGTAATAGAAACCTACATGCTTAATCCGAACTTTCTATCTCTTATAGTTACCGAGATATCAGCTTTTCTAGAAAATCCGAAAACGGTCTTTTGAGCCTTGTGGGCGTATGGGTGGGTGTGGCTGGATAGCAGTACCACTATAAGATGCGCTGCCATCTAATGATTATACTTTTTGAATTTCAACTTTCTAACTGCAATAGTTCCTGAGATTTCAGCAATTTTAGTTTTTTGCGATTTGTGGGCGTTAGAGTGGGCGTGGCAGGATGCTGTAATAAACTTGCGCTGTCCCGGGACCTCAAGAATCTGCATGCTTAATCTCAATTTTGTATCTGCTATAGTTCCTGAGATCTCAGCGTTCATACGGACGGACGGACGGACGGACGGACGGACGGACGGACGGACGGACGGACGGACGGACGGACAGACGGACATGGCTCAATCGACTTCGCTATTGATCCTGATCAAGAATATATATACTTTATAGGGTCGCAAAAGCTTCCTTCTATCTGTTACATACTTTTCAACGAATCTAGTATACCCTTTTACTCTACGAGTAACGGGTATAAAAATGTGGTAAAGAAAAAGAACAGCGAATGGGAGATACTCTTACCCTTGAAAATAAAAGATTTTATAAGAATTTTTTAACTGGGAATATTAAATGATTAATTATACCCGTTACTCGTAAAGTAAATAATAGCGAAGTTGATTGAGCCATGTCCGTCCGTCCGCCTGTGCTTCCGTCCGTCCGTCCGTCCGTATGAACGGTGAGATCTCAGGAACTATAGCAGATACAAAGTTGAGACTAAGCGTAAAGATTCTTGAGGTCCCGGGTCAGCGCAAGTTTATTTCAGCATCCTGCCACGCCCACTCTAACGCCCACAAATCGCGATAAACTAAAATCGCTGAAATCTCGAAAACTATTAGAGCTAGAAAGTTAAAATTCAGTATGTATAAACCTTTGATGCCAGCGCATCTTTTAGTGGTACTATTATCTGGCCACACCCGGGTGGGTATACGCCCACAAGGCTCAAAAGACGTTTTTCGCATTTTCAAGAAAACCTTATATCTCGGTAACTATAAGTGATAGAAAATTCGGATTAAGCGTGTAGATTTTTATGATGCCCCAAATCGAATTATTTTTTTTTCCATCTAGCCACGCCCACCCTAACGCCCACAAAACCCGAAAAACCAAAAATACAAAAATCTCGGGAACTAAAAGAGCTGGAAAGTTAAGCTTAAAAATACGTATTTTAGGGATGCCACTGCGACTTTCCACGAGTTTTTATATTTTTTATAGCGTTTCCTCGTGTTTTTAATTTTAATTCTTAAAATTTCATACTAACCTAAGTTAAGGTAGAAGACATAATGGAACTTTCTATCCATAAGCTAAAGAAACTTATAAACAAATGTGTAATAAATTTAAAAATTAATAAAAACAAGAAATTATATAAACTCTTCTTATAACTTAAACTAACTAAACTAAAACAAGTAACAAGCTTTCCCACTCGTACACTACAGCTCTGCAAACAAAATAAGGAAAACAATAGAGGCGAGTGGTGGCTAGAGGGGGGTTTTCTGTGTTCTGTTTGTCGCCAGAAAGAGACAGGGTAGTCAGACAGAGACAGAGACAGATAGTTTTTGTCCTTTTGCGTGCAAAATGCGAACAAACGGACGGACAGGCAGACGGACGAACGGCGTCAAAATGGCGTCGCCAATATGTCGCCGGGCGTTGGGAATATGGGCGAGCAGCGATATCCCCGCTTGTTGTCTATATATCCCCACCACCACACCCCTCCCTCCCTCCTTTGTGCTATTTTCCTAGCTTTTCCCCTTGCAGTCATAGCCAGGCTGCTGTTGTTGTTGTGGGGAGCGTTAATTGCCCCCTTTGAGCTGAATGACAGCGAACGATAAACGAGCAAACAGTTGCAAAAGTCGCCAGATCTTGAGGGAGAATATCCCCCAACCCTACGATATATATATATTTGCCATCCCTCTAATGCTGTTTTATTTATACGACCATCATCATTATCATTTGTCGCCCCTCTGGCCTCTCTTTGCCTCCATCGGGTTGCCATTTTTAATTTAGCAAATGTTGTAAATTTACGCTAATTTATTGCGTGTCGCCTGAGGCCGCCAGAGAGGAAGAGAGAGAGAGAGAGAGAGAGTGTAGAGGAAAATGTGGAAAAAGGAGATCAGACATTAGTCACTCTTAGTTGGTGGCCGCCGCAGCTAATTGCCGCAGAACAACGAGGAAATAAAATCCCAACCAGGACATCTTAATCGCCATTAAAATACAGTTTTGATTTACTATCCGCCAGTAAGAATAATATATATACGGAAAGAAAGGTGCCAACACAATTTTCCATAAACAAACAGAAAAAAAAACAACCAGCAAGGCAGGAAAACCACTCGGGTTGCACCTGAAGGGGTTCTGACAATAAATCACAGGGACAAGGCGGTTAGAGGGGAGAAAAAGAAAGGATAAACCGCAAAAGAAAGCAGAGAAAAATTACAGGAAAATGCACAGAGGAAGAAAGATGGAAATATCAAGTAAATTTTAAGAGAAAATAATAATTAGAAGCTAATTTGTTTAGTAAATAAAATATTTATGAAAGGGATTTCAATGAGCTCCAAGTCTAGACATCAATTTATATACCTAAAAAAATATAAAAAATCTTAAACTTAGTTTACTTAAAACTTAATCCCAGTGCACCTGAGACAGGTGTAAGTTTGTCGCCTTGCTCTGCCTAATGCAAAACTGCGCTAATTATGGACAACATTTGCTCCCACAGGCCAGCGGTTTCAAGAGCGCGCGGGACAGTTGGGGTTTTGGTGTCAGCCCAGGGGGGGCGTTGTTGTGGTTGCGGTTTAGAGAAACGAAAAGGTGGCTGGTGGGTGTGAGGCAAAGGGAACCCACACTCAGGGTACATCAAAGACAAGTCTGCTCCTCGAAATGGCTTTTAATTACAGCCTCGTCGAGCCAGAGGTTGCCCCGTTGATGTCGGGGGTAGACATTGTCGTCGTCTTCGCCTCGTGGTTGTTGGTCTTTCCACGGAGATGGAGATGGAGATGGCGATGGCGATGAAGCTAGAGATGGAGATGGGGCTAGAGATGGCTGTGCTGTCGCTTGTTTGCATAATTTATTGTAATGAGACCGCGGGATGTTGCGGATGTTCTCTGTGGGGATTTGTGGGGAGAGAGTTCATGGGAGGAACGTAAAGGGGGAGCCTGGTGGCAGGAACATGAGCGGAAGGCTTTAAGGAAAGAAAGTGCACTAAATTTCTAAGTTTCCCTACCCCCTAATTGACCAGTGTTGAGCTTTTAAGCTTATAAGATATGAATATGAGATGGAAAAACATCAAAAAAGTCATGAAACTTGATTTCACCAAAGACTTTATGATATTATCTTCAATAATCCTTTTTTATTGGTATAAAAACTTCTTCACTTAGAATGACAAATTCCCCACAAAATTTCATATTTTTCAACTATTCTTTTACTTTCTTGACCTCCTTGCCCCAAAATCCAATTTCCCGCAAGATTTATTCTAATGAATGCATTCAGTCCACTGGCATTATTGTCTTGATCATCATAATTTCCCTCATAGAATCTCAATCATCGCCTTCATCATCATCTGCATTGCCATTCGCTGTCCCTTGTTTGCCTTTTTCACAAATCATGGCTCAAGGTTCGGTCCACATCAACAGCCACAGCGAGCAAATTGTGAAAAACCCCGAAAAGAACAACAACAACAACGAAATGGGAGTAGGGGGGTGTGTGGGGCACAAACAACAAACAAACGTCTAATGAAAAATTTTGTGAAAAATAGCTGCAAAGGAAAAAAGGAAATGGAACAACAAAAACAGAAACCGCTTCTTGCAATTAATGTGGCAGAAATGACAGAAATAGCTAAGAAAAGCGGTGGGTGAGGAGGGGAGTGGGTGGAGGGTCAAATAGGAAAATTTCTGCCTTTGGCCAACGCTCATCATGAGTTTATTTGTTTAAGGGGCCCGGCAGCATAGAGTGCAGCAAATGAAATATTAATTAGTGGCCGAATCGAATGAAAACTGTAAAAGGGGGGCACCAAAAATAAGCAAGGGGAAATTCCTAATGTCAGAGAAGATTAAAGATAGAAGTTTTTTTTTCTTTACATATTCTAAAGTTAAAAAAGGTATATAGTTCCCCCTACAAAGTTATGCAAATTTAATCCTCGATATAGAAAAATGAATGGCACGAAGTTTCCTTGCCGTTTTGTTTGACTTGCAGAAAATTAAACATGGCAAAGTTCTCCTTAGAGCGGCGCTCTGTATTTGTGTCAGCCGCAGCCACTGCAGCCCGCAGCAATTAAGGACATCAGCATCAGGGATGCGCCTGCCACAACATCCAAAAAAGAGAAATGCAACTACTGGAAATAGGGAGGGGAGCCATGCAGCCATGCCACCCACAATTCGTGTTCCATCCACAGGCGCACACAAACACTTTCCAACAATGCAGGAGTAGCGGGGCAAAGAGGATGTGGCGTCTCCGCAAACTGGGTCAAAATTATAAACACGTAATCATGCAAATGGCACCAGGGGGGGCAGCAGAAGGGTAGGTGGTTGGAAAATGAAAAGGGAAAACCTAGAAAGAGAGAGGCAGAGAGAGAGACAGAGCGAGCGAACACGTTGACATGGCAGACAGGCAAAGGAGACAAAGCAAGACAGCAGGAGAGGAATGCAAATTATCCTGGCTGGCGAACATGAAAAATGCACAAGGACCAGGTTGCCTGCCTGCATGGGCAAAAGGTAGAAAATTCGTTGGCCCTCTCTATGGAATGTTTTTTGGGATGAAACTAAGCTAGCCTCGTAGAAAGGGCGATTAATCTTCGAACTAAGCTTAAATGCTGTAAATTTAAACCCTTAACAAGCCTGAAAAAAGGAAAAACCAATTGTTAATGGATTTAATTTGGGGTTCGGCGTGGCTTTGGGCGGCATAGTCCGCATCGCTGAACGGCTGCAATTTCAACTGCCATTGTTTATTGATGTAATTTGACCGCACACACAATTCGCACAGTAAAGCGAGCGTTGTAATTGCATAGAGATCTATATCTGCCTTAATATATGCACATATATATATATATATATCTATATATCTTTCTATATCTTTCGGCCGAACATCGCTTTCATTGCGTGTAAATGATATTTATGTCTGGACTTGTGCTTGTGCTAAACTCCAAATGATATTTCCACTGCCCCCCCTTTAACTCTCAGCTGCCTTGTTAATAAAAGAAAATTTACAAATTGCGTGAGCAAAGCAAACTATTTCCTAGCCCCTCCCTTTGGCAATTTTCTGCTGAACTAATTAAAAATCAGACTTTTTAATTAAATGATTAAAATCGGTTAAATAGAGAGTAAGAAAGAGAGAGGGAGAGAGAGAGAGGGGGGGGGGAGAGGCATTAAAGCTAAACCCGCAGACAAAACAAACCACAAGATGATGACCATCATTCATTCATTTGGCCATCACTCATTCAGTCATTCATTTATTCCAGGTTCTTGGAAATTTCTCACACAATTTTCGCGCGCATTTTCCGCGGCTTGGCTTATGTCTCCCCGTTTGTCTCCCGGAAATGGTAAACCGCTGGGAAAAATGGTTAGATGGAAAACAGCAGCCTTCCCTCGTCAGCTCACTCACTCAATTGATGCCGCATTCGTCACACTGCCAGCCTGCATATGGGGAAAACTAATCAGTCGTTGGAGTGGGGGATTATTGGAATTCCCTCACTGACAAAATACCAACTAACCAAGAGACAACTTTACGGATCTTATATGATCTTATATCTTATAATATATATTTTCTCTCAGTGCTTTGTGAACTTATAAGGCCATATTCCTAGACCATTTGAATTCAGAGCCGAGTCCAAAGTTGACCAGACGACGTCTCTGGCTGATCCGTCAGCAGGACTTGGAATATGGATAGGTAGATGGATGGCCAAAGGGGAGTCGGACTCTTAAGACTTGTCTTGGAATTGGCATTTTTGCCATGGCAAATCTAAGTTTGGCCCGCAACTCGATGGCTTGCTTAATTGCCAGCTCACGTTTCGGCTCGCCTGCTTCGATTTTCCATTCTGTCGCATGACATTTGCACCCCCCTTGTCCCCATATAAACCCCTTTACCAAATAGAAGACAAATCGCTCAGTTCAATAGCAGCAACAATGGGTAATGGGTAATGGCATTGGGAGCCGGATAATCAGCGATATAGCAATAGCAACAGCAGACGACAGCGACTTTGGCGACGGGCAAACTCCACGCCAGCAATGCAAATGCCAATGCACATGCACACATGCAGCGGAAAGCAAAATAAAAGAGATTGCCTCGAAGGTGGAGGAGAAGTCCCCCAGAGGTGACAACGTGTGTCGTGCTGTTGGAGATATAGAGAAATAGCTAGTCATGATTTGATAGATTTTTAATTAAAAAATATATAGGCAATTTAATCGGAAACACATTATCTAATCAGTTTTATCTTTCTTTAAAGGTAATAACTTGCATGGAAGTGCCATAAAAGATACAAATAACTATAAAAATTGCATGCGAAAAGATAAAGTGCTTGTTGAAAGGTACGTTAAACTGTATGTTAAGCTGTACGTTAAAGTGTACGATAAATTATCTTTAGGTAAACGTTTAATTGGACGTTAACGTTAACTTCAAACTACAGCATACCATAACCAACCAATTGGTTTAAAGGAAATAACCTGCATTGAGTGCATTAAAATGATAGAACTCTTAAGAATTGTATTCGAAAAGATAAAGTGTAGGGTAAAGATTGCGTTAAATTGTACGATGAAGAGTAAGTTAAAGTTTACGATAAACTTTGCTAGCAAAAACAAACAAAGCGCCACCTATTGTTAAGAAATCATATTAAATAACTGATGGCCTATGTCAGGCTTTGTAACCTAACCTAACCTTTTTTCCACTTAAAGTCTACGTTAGTGTGTTTGTTAAAGCTTACGTTAAAAATATGATGAAGTGTAACGTTAAAGAGTATGATAAACTTTGCTAGCAAAAACGAACAAAGCGCCACCTATTGTTAAAAAATCATATTAAATAACTGATGGTAACGTCAATGCCCTTGGTAGGGCCTTATAACCTTCATTTCTTTAAACATAAAGTGTACGTTAAAGTGTTTGTTAAAGCTTTCGTTAAACTGTATGATAATGTTAACGTTAAAATGTACGATTAACTGTATCTTTTTGTAAACGTTGAAGTGTACGTCAAAGTTGCCGCTAACCTACATCATGCCATTACCAACCTATTGAAAAGCCATTGTGTAAGGTAATGATTCAATGTGTCAACCTAAACTTCTTTACTTAACTACTACTACTATTACTACTGTACTTTACAACAAGTCTTTCATAATGAAGCAGCTGTTAATTTTAAGGCAATAAATCAATGTGGGTAGAACTTTCTTATATAACATAAAACGCATTAAATTTGATTTGATAAGTTAGTTTGTATTATCTAAAACAAATAAAGTTTCTGTTGTTTTTTAACTTCCACTTGAAATCTAATAATTTGTTAACAAAGTCGCTTAAAAACTCAATAATTTCCATTAAAATCCTTCAAACTTACTTTATATTAAATAAAGATTAGATTTCTAACATTTTGCAATCACGTTCCCATCCCCAGCTCCCTTGGCCTGGCGTGTTCGAGCAGCACGTGTTGTTGGCCTTGGCCGTTGGCTGTTGGCTGCATCTTCGACTTGGCCAAAACTCACACACAGAGCCAAGAGAAGGCAGGCGGCAGGCACACACCGATAGACAGAGCATCGAAGCGACGATTATCAAAACGCCTTCAGGCAACGTGGGTGGGCCCCGAAAGACATTTGGATGCCACCAAAACGTGTTTAGCTTTTAATTGCAAATTAACTAATAGAGCGCGGGTTGCGGGGTGCAGTGAGGCCCGCAAATTGTTGCATCGCTGCGCTGTGTGCAACATTGAAAACAAAGTTCAAACAAAACGGCAAAAAAAAACCAAAAAAAAAACAATGTGCACCTCTTTTCCCACTTTTCCTACCCCCAGACCCCGCAGGCCTTACCGTTTCCCCGCTGGCGGCTGACTGACAGACAGGCAGACAGACGAGTCATGCCACACATCAATTCCACATGAGTTGCGAGCTGCTACCCAGCCCCTCCCTTTCCTTTGCACAGCGAGAAAATTGATATCGATAATAAATAGACTATCATAAATCGAAGTTAAGTGAGAGCAATTGAAAAGTTGTTAATTGGGGGATTAAATTACTTTACTGTGGAGTTGTTGATGTTTATTTATTGATTTAACAAATTGTTTAAGGAAAAAAGGAAATTAGGTTTCATTAGAGAAGAACTGAAAACTAAATGAAGTTCTAAGACTGAAGACTGATCTTTACCCTTCTCTGACCTATCTAAACTTTCTTCTACATAATTTTACTCCCTCCAAATTAGTTTCTTATCAAATTTAACTACATTTCATATTGATCTAACTAGCTTCTTCCTTATACTTATTAAATATTCTAATTTATTCCAAATTATTTTTCCATGTGCATTGGCTGCATTCCTCCAGCCAAATCCACAGCAACGAGCATGTCCAAGTCCACGTTCACGTCCCGTTTTGGCTGCGGTTGCAGTTGGGCCACAATTTTTATGATCGCAGTTTGCATTTTCACATTGTTGCAAGTTGGCTTCTTGTTGCTGTTGCTGTTGCTGTTGCTGCTGTTAGTGTTGCCGCTGTTGCATTTTCCGTTTGCCGCTTTAAATGTAGCGTGCAAAACTTCAGTTTTAATTTCAAACGCATGCATTGGACCGCTGCTGCTGCTGCTGGTGCTTCTGCTGGTTGCTGTTGCTCTTGCTGATGTTGCAGCAGTTGCAAGTTGCTGGTTCGCCGGCTGTTTGGCCATGCATTTTGTCAAGCGCACAACAAATTGGAGCAGTGAGCCCAGCGGAAAAAGGGGGCGTATTGCCTGGATTGTGGGCGTTGTCGTCATGGCTGCAGGCAACAAAACACTGCAGGTGTTGACGGCTCTCTCGTTGATGGCATCGGAATTTTTGCCTTGCAGGCAAAATATATTTATTTTATTTTTTCTTTTTCCAGCTACCTTTTTTTCTCTCTATCTACCATGCCCACGAAACAATTTCCACAATTTTTGCATACGGCTCTTGAAAATGTCATAAATTTTCTGTGACACTCACATGGCGTATACGCAATAAAAACTGCAACAAGTCCCGGTCCGAAAGAAAAAAAAAACCAAAAACAAAAAACGAAAATAAATAAATAAAAATAAATTGAAATCCGACAAACCGAAACGTAGTCTCGTAAAAATAAAGGAAATAGCTTCGATGTATTGAATGGAAATCAGTCTGAGCTGAGTAACTGCATCGGAAATCGGAATCATCAATAATTCACAAATTCAGCAGAGTCGCCACAATCAGTCACAGGGAAATCGAAAGCAACCGGAGGACGAGAAACGTTGCCTACATTTTCGGAAATATATTTATGTATTCAAAGAGTTGAAGTTTATTTAACACATGTTTCCCTTATAAGGGTTTAAACAAATGTTTAATATTGTTTATAAAAAATTGAAGTTTATTAAATGAAAAGACAATGCTCAGATTTGAGGATAAAACAAGAAGAAACGGAATAGTTGAGTGCCGTTATGTTTGCTAGCGAAAACGGACAAAGCGCCACCTAGCAAGTTTACTAACTGATGGTGACGCCACTGCCGATATGAGGAGGCCTTATAATCCGCAGTTCTTAATAAAAAGCATCGAAAAATATTGAAAAATGTTTCGTGTTTCGTAAAAGAGGAAAATTCGTCAAAATTAAAATTAAGAAAATTGATTGAGAATTTGGAAAATTGAGTAAAGTTGGCAGCTCTGATAAGTTATAGTTGGCAGCTCTAGCTCTTGGCAACTGAGGGAGTATGTGGCAACTCTCTATAAATTAAGCTGGCAGCCTTTTTTTAAGCAGTTAAATTTTAAATTTTCTTTATTTTTTTAAGGCTGTCTTTCACATAGAAAGGCAAGTAGTAACCAGTATTAAGCTTATTACTAAGTTAAGAATGATCTGAATTCCATCTTTAGTCTTTACCTTTTCTTCTATAACCTTACCTTTTATACCCATTTGTCATAATATATCATAAATTTACTAAATTTTTATAATAAAACACCTTACTTTTTAACCCAATATTTGTTTAGCAAACAAGCATTAACCTGGCCCTTCTAGAACTTCCCTTCTTTGCATTCCCACTTTTTCCATATCCACTTGAGGAAATTCTACGTACCTATTCTTATCTCTCCCCCCCACCTGGAAACTTACAGAACACACAGGTTGCAGCAATGTGGCTCCCTCTTGGAGTCTCATTAGAAATCCATTTCATGTCTAGTCATGGTGATCAGTGTCGTATAGGATAGGGGTGGGGGATCCCTCCCTATAAGGCCGATAAGCACACACTGATTACCCCCAACTAACCTAACGACAATGTTATTATAGACTTTTTCCGCGTGTCCGTCTTACGCACTTCTTCAGCCATTCATCCGTAATTATGCCAATAATTATGGTTAGGTGGTGACTCTAATGACTCTCTATGATCTGCCTTTATCTATTGTTCAAATGGCTGGGAAATGTTTGTTTGATTGCTTTGTCGGTTGCTTCGGTTTGTTGTTGGTTTGTTGCTTTGGCTTAACACATGTTTGCACAGCAACTCTACCACTAGCAGCAGCAGCAGCCGTTGCACTTGCAACCGCTGACTTTTCGTCTTTGTGGCTTAATGCAGGGGATTTGTTTGCTTGGCTGACACCTTTGAGCCTTTGGTCTGCACTTTTCCAGGCCAAAAAGGGACAAAGTAAGTGGTTTTCTTTATTCTTTCCCTTTGACTATTACTCAATTCGAATTCCCTGGCTAAAGCTAAAGCTAAAGCTAAAGCTAACGCTGACTCAGAACTCACAAATGAGAACGGAGAAACAGAGAAACAGAGCAAACATCGTGGGGGAAAAGTTCGTTGTCAAACATTTACATTTCGCTTGAATTTGTGCAATTGCAGCTATTGCCGAGAGGGGAAAACTGTGTGGCCGGTGGCAATTTGCAGACGGCAAATTAATGCAAGCGCATTTATTTTTGTCACAAATGCAAACAACAACGGCAGCAGCAGCAGCAGCAGCGGCAACGTCTGGCGCTGCCAAAAGCGAAAGCAGCGCCAAGAAATAAATAACGCAAATAAATAAGAAAAGCGCCCCAGGGCATTTTTGCACAGATAGAGAAAGAGCGATGTGAACGAGAGGGAGATGGAAAGCTAGCCTAAGGATAGAAAGAGTAGAGTGTTGCCCTCTCAAAAAACAAAAAAAAAACACAAAAAAAAGGGAAAAACAACTTGAAGCAGCAACATTAAATAATGAAAAATGTTGGAAAATTCTTGCGCCACGCCCACCAGCAGCTGTGTGCCACAACTAATGATAGTGCAGACGCCTTTTAACACCCTAATGACAATGAGATGTTGCTGATGCAGCAATGTTGCCTTCGCTAGTGCTGTTGCTGTTGCAACTGCATCAACATTGCCAATTAATTTCCCCCTCTAAAGCTTTTCCACTGACTAAATGGAGGGTTTTTAAAAGCGGCGTGACAAAAAGAGGGGAAAAGAGAACTTTATACAAATAAATAAAAAGAAGGGGGAAAATATTTGACAAGGAGATGGCTTGACAGACCCTCGTTTCCTAACCCCTAAAATGAGCAGCAGCCCCAAAACACTCAGCGAAAATATTTAAGAAACTAAAATCTAAAAATAAAAAGTTTCTTTTAGTTTCTAATCAACTTAACACTGAAAATAATCAGAAACTGATATCAAAATTTAATATGGCGATAGTCAAAAAGATAATATTGGCTGATAAAAATGTTTGCACACAAAAACATTTCCTTTGTTTTGCTAATAGAAGACTTTTCTTTACTTTAGTTTCCCTGCATTATGTGATTTTTGGCACTGTAAAGCCAAGCTTTATCCCCTTTTCTATATCTTTTTTCTGCTGCGCTTAGCAAATTGCAATGCGTTTCCCTTCGTTTTACATACGTTTCATATTCATGTCGAGGAGCTGTTTGCATTCGGCAGCGAGTTCGTTGGCACGCCCCCGCCTGGAAGCCAACCGCCTCTCCGCTATCACCATTTTCCCGCTATATGCCCACATTTTCCACCGCAGCCGCAGACATTGCGACGCGTCTCGTGTTTACAGTTAGACTAGTTGGGAAAAATTATAGTGCGTGGGTCCAAAAAACAAAAACAAAAAAACAGAGAAAATAAAAGGCTGCAAAGTTTCAATTCGTAAACCAAAAATAGTGTAAATGGGTAGTTTAGCAAAAGGGGAGAGGGGGGTGGCCAAAGAAAACTGCCTGTGGAGGCCAATGCAATTTTCAAATTAGACAAAACAACAACAGCAACAACAACAGGCGACGCAATCACAATGGCAAAACAAGTTGCTGACATCAATTAGCATATATAGCATAAAGTCAAAACAAAGTCTAGACAAACAGCAGCAACGAGAGCAGCAATAACAACTATATATACATATATATACAGAGGTATATATATGTGTTGCAGCAACACCAATAGCGCCACCTACCGGGCTTGACCTGCTGACCGACGTCTTTGCTTTAGTTGTTATGGTTGTTGTTCTTGTTGTTGTTGCCGCCATCACTACTTGCGGCTGATTGATTGTCGCACTTCGTTAAGACCTCCCCAGAGGTTCGTACAGTGGGTCTAAGTGCTTAAAAGTTAGTTATTTTTAAGGATTAAATATTAATAAGAAGTTAAATAATCTCAGTTTTTAATTTGTAATATAAACTAACTGTATTTATGAACATGCTGCTCTCCTCTGTCGTCCAAAACGAAGTGTTTTTTTCTTATTCTTCCCTTCGTTCTTCTTTTTTATTTTATCATAGCCTCATTTTTCATGTATTGGTGACATTTGCTGATCGTGCGAACAGGACACACATAGTGTACGTTACCATGATCTTTATGCAAAAGTAAGGGATAGGAATACATTGTGCTTAACAACTAATTGTGTATCCATAAGTAACTGTAACTTTTTGTTACACATGTTAGTGTGGCTGCCTGCTACATAACAGAATAATACATTAAATTGCTGTTATCCTTCACGTATTCACGTTTTATTTTATTTGTAAAAAAAAAAAAAAAAAAAAAAAAAACAAAAAATTTGAAGAAAATTTTTATCAAAAAGCAATTTAAAATTATGTTCATAATTGGTCTTCTGATAAAAATAGATCTTCCCAACATATAATTAAAAAATTTAACTCATTTGCTTACCGAATTACGACAACCAATTATGGTTTAAAAATAGCTTTTCTAAACTAAGACCTGTTCCTAAAATAGTCTCGTTCCGTTTAGTGAATGGCAATTATGAAAAGATTGCTGCTTAATTAGCTTTAAAAGTGGTTTTTAATTAACTGTTAGTAATAACTAATTTAACAGTTAACTTTACGGTTATGTGGAATATGATTTATTTGGTAATTGTAATTTTCGAATTTCCAACTATTAGCTTTCTTTTTCAAACCCTTTCAACCCACTGTCTTCAAATACTTGCCCTGCAACCGAAACGCTGCGTGTGACAATCTGTCTGTCTAACCATTTCACTTCGGCTGCCTCGATATTTGGCTTGCAAAAACCCCACCCAACCTCCTCTTAACTAAAACCAATAGCCTCCTTTTCAGACCCTCCCCTCTGCATGTCCCCATCGATCCGATCGCTTGTTGACAGCTCACATCTGCCCACGAGCTGATCACGCCGGATGCCTCATGTCTGGCAAGGCTTCTACGGGTCTTGTTGTTGCTTTTAGCCTGGCTTTTTGCTTGGCTCTTTGGCCAGGGGAAACGTGTCTTTCATTAGCGCCTTCGTTAGCGCCTGGGAGACGCTTTTCGGTCCAAATGGTGTTAATATCGGAAAAGTACCCAGCGTAGCAAATGCCAGGGGGGAGCAACTATGCACCGACCTTGGGTTTTTGCGGTTTGGCCAGTTATCGGTCAACGAGTCGTATGAGTGATATTTATTATGGTCTCTTTTTTTTCGGTCACATCTAATCAGCCCCAAGGCTGATTGCTGAGAAAGTGCGAGAGCATTGAAAGTGTGGGTTATGACAACTATAAAGTCGGTGTTTAAATTTAAATTGAGAGGGTATTAATTTTTAAAATCCAATTTTATATATTAACTGCAGATTTTTAAGCAATAAAAAGGATTTTAATGCGAGTTGTTTTTATATGGTTTTAAAAATAAAGTGCTCTGGAGCTAGCAAACTATATAGAACTCAACAATATAGAATATGAACATTAATGGAGGACTCAAATTGGATTTATAATAAAGAAGGTCAGCTATCATAATCAGGAAATGCAAGTTAGAAGTAACTTTTATTGTTTATAAAAAATAGTAACTAAGTAAGTAAAGTAAAGTAAATGAACATTTTCCCCCCCTTTCTTATACTCATGAAACGGACTGTACTGGACGTCTCGTTGCTAGTTTGTTTCTCCTTCAACGCTAATCGTCGCCGTGCCCATCGCAGACTGTTTCCAAGTTTCAGTGTTCAGCGTTCTCAGATCTTTCCTCCTTTTTTGTGTCGTTTTTTTTTCTTGTCTTTTTTTTTTTGTTTATTTTAAAAGCTCTACATCATATTCGAAAATAAATTAGCAAAGCAAACAAGCCAAAAGTCAGTGCGCATTTTATTTATTCAGCTATTCGCGCTGTCCCGTTCTGGGGCTGTATTTCCCTCTCTGTATCTGTATTTCCTCTCTCTTAAAATGATAAAAACCAACATCACAGCCCCACAATCTGTTGTTTATTTTTGCACTTTGATTCAAGAAATCAAGAAATCCGCAAAAGGTGAAGGCAACCCACAGCTTTTTGGGGGTGAAATCAAGAAAAATGTTCTGATCAGACAGGCAGGCAGGCAGCAGGCTGGCTGGCAGACAAGTTGGCCAATTCGCCAGATTCCTACAATGTTTATTAGAAGTCCGAATATTGCTTTGTTGAGTCTGCCGCTCACCATGTGGGCGCATTACGAAAGTTTAGCAAACATTTTCCTAATGTCTGGCACGCGGTTCTCTCTCATCAGATCGATGGAGAACACACAATTTATGGCCAATACAAGATTTGTATTCCGGTGGTCTTGAAAATTGATTGATAATCTAGTGTCTATAATGTAGGGAAGTAATGATCAATTGCTTATGGTAGATAGAGTGGGTCTAAGTTTTATAAACAAGTTAAGGTTGTTAACATTTTGAGGTTTTGCGTTTTAATTAAATCTTTAATCAATTTTATGCCAATAAAAAATGGCTAAGAAAAATGTAAGAAATAAGAAAGTTCATAGCTGTCAAACAGGACACCTCTTTAACCATTAATTACGAATTTTAATAACTGAAACTAACCACTAAAAGTTAACATGCTCATTATTTTTTAAACCTCTTTTTTTGCGAACATAAAATTACATAAGATTACCTATAAAGTTTAATAGCTTCAAATTGTTACATTCTCCATTCAAAATAAGCCAAAAAGCTGAAAGTTTCTATAGTTCGCTTAACCATATATAAATCTCGATTCCTTTGCATTCCATTCATTTGATCTGCTCAGAATCAATCGAAAATTGATTATAGAGAGCATAGACAGAGAATTTTCTTGAATACTATGGTCCTGCTTAGTAGTTGTCAGAACTTGATTGATGAAGAACTGAGAGCTGAAAGCTGAGAACTGAGAACTGAACTTGAAACTGTTGTTGGCTGCTGCGGAAAATCAATGAGACAAACAGACAACGAGTCAAGTCGAATCGCATCGGATCGGATCGGATCGGATAGAACTGAACTGAATCGAAAGAAATCGCAAATGGAACTGTAGATTAGATGGATGTGATTGTAAATGCGATTGTGTGACTTGAAGGCCATTTCAAATGGCTTGAGGGGCTGACTCTGACTGACTAGCTGGCTAACTGACTGAATGAATGAATGACTCGGACTTTGTCTATAAGTCTTGACAGCTGCTGCCCGACGAGTTGGAATTGTAACGCTAATTTCGTATCTGTATCTTTTGTTTTGTATCTCAATTCTGTGGATAGCGCCGTGTCTTGGCTTTGATTTGTTAATTGCATTTGTGTTCTTGCTCTGTGATTGACACTTTCAATTGTAATTCGCAATTTGCAAATGCAAAATATTTTAATTAACTCAATGTGCCTGGCGCTGAATGCATTTTACGGAAAATCAAATCAATGTCAGGCGATCGAAACTTTGGATTATAGTTTGGCGAGGTGTGTCACCATTTCAGAATTTTAAAAACTGCAACAAATGCCTGTTGCATATTGAAATATTGAAGGGAAATAGTAAAAAGGGGGGTTACACTGGAAAAAT
Organism: Drosophila eugracilis; assembly: GCF_018153835.1. Lineage (NCBI taxonomy): Eukaryota > Metazoa > Arthropoda > Insecta > Diptera > Drosophilidae > Drosophila > Drosophila eugracilis. Next base: position 25,834 of record NW_024573758.1, on the reverse strand, counting down.
ACCAAAAAATGTCATTTTTAGTAACAAATTTTTGGTATTTAAGTCATAAGCATAACATAAACGCTTTACAGTTTAAATACACTGTTAAAATTGACTTTCAAAAAGCTTTGATTATAAGCCAAAAATCTATTAAAAATTAACTTATTTACTAACTTTAATAATAATAGTATTTTGTAGAAAATTAGTTTCAAATTTGAGCCCCTTCTTAGTCACCTTTTAATAGCTGAGTTTATGTTTTATAAATGATCTTGTTTGACCTCCTTTCGCTCAGTGCACCACCATCGCAATTCGCTGACTGACTCCAAACTCCGCGTCACCTTCTTCTGCTGCTGCTTCTTCTTCCCCTCTTCCTCCTCTTCTTCTTCTTCTTCTGTTGATGTGTGCAAAACTTCAACGCCCCGCCGCGGCCAATGACCAGACAATGACCCAGCAGCGAACGCCATTAGCATTATCATCGTTCAGGCTGCCTTCGAGGCGGACTCGAGAGTCTCAAAGCCCAGACCTATACACTACAGAATATACAATATAAACCTCCTGTACCAATACCCACAACTATCCATATCTATATATATATATTCAAAAGAGCACAGACGACGACAAACGACGACAGCGGCAGACGGCGATAAGCGGCAAAAAAATTATTAACATTTAAGCTCAGCTCTGGCGACCAACCGCGTAACCACGATCGATGGGGATGGGGATGGGGGCCGAGTGGGTCGAGGTACTGGACCCAGACCGTCAAATTTTCCAGACCACATGAATATCGTTCCTACCAAGACACAGATGGTTCAAAGAAGGGGAGAAAGTTTTAATACATATTTTTTAAAGATTACTACTATTGGATTCGTTTAGGGTTGGTAATAAATCCAAAAATCATTAAAGTTGCATTTAAAATAAATATAAATTAGCTATAAATCTTGGTTAATACTTCACGATAACAAGGAACTAAGGCCAAGTCTATTATATTTTTCACTTTCCAGTATAAAAAACACTCCATTTTTGTAAATGGAAACCAAAAGCCATCCATCTTCTTTATAAATTACCTTCCAGGAATCTGTTTTTAAACTAAAACATGCTTATATTTTAAGTAATTTGCAATTTTTTAAAACAATCTACATTTTTAAAAAGAAGAAAGAAAAAACAAGTTGAATTCCTTAGCTCTAGCTTTCACAACTCCAACCTTAAGATAGTACTGGGATATTAAGTCCTCACCTCAAGTTCCTTATAATTTAACCTTCCTTTTTACTTCGTAGATTTGTGTTAAAGATACAAACTCTTCGATTATAATTGAAATGACTTTATAGTATTTCTTCACAGGCTGTACCCGATGTGTTAGCGCACACAGGTGCATCATCATCGTTCGCGGCATCGTCACTCTATCAACACTTTGGGAAGCTCCTTTGAGACACATGTGCCGTAAAGAGCTATGGTCAAATTACCGCACACATAGGATACCAGCCAAAACACACACAGATACTCATCATACAGATAGATTAGCCATTGTAGTGTGCTTGTTTGTAAAAGAGACAAACGATTTGGGTTACTAAACACTGAAAGCTTGACCAAAACGTGAGTAACCAAAAGCGGAACTTGTAATTTCATTTCGTGTATTTCACGTTTGCTTGAGGTGTTGCTGGTCGCTCTTAGTGTTGCTCCTGCCAATGTACGTCTGTTTGGTACTCTTGCTGCTGTTGTCCGTTGAGACATTACCGAGCTGGCAGGCGGCAGCAGCCTTTACCGAGCTTGTCCACGGCCCGTACTGGTAAACCAACGGTGAACGCGCTTCGGAACCGACATGGAAAAACGCCTACAACTTGGACATCCAAAGATGCACTTATGCAATAATGGCAACACGACAGAAAGAGACACCCAGTGTGCAGACCAACTGGCACCAAAGGGAAAGAGTGCATCTTCCAATATTAATAAAAAGTTGCATTAATTTAAACTCATTGAATATTATGTTTCTGTATGAGAACAATCAGACTGTTATCCTGCCGGATTTCACATATTTAAGATATTTCTTGCTATTCCATCGATCAATTTCTTTTCAAAATATTTAACTTGCAACATTCATCTGGCTAGATGCTGCCACATTGAATTAAATATTCAAATGCAACCAGCCACGAGAGGGAAATGCGAGTTTAACCAAGTTGCATTTATCTTGTCCCCGGCAATGCTACTAACAATTTCAAGGCTATCTAATTGCAACATTTTTAAGTTAGGGCCATTATAAAACAGGTGTTTCTTGGCAGGGTAAAGCCCTCTTCACTTTGACTTAGCTTATGCATTCTATTATTATCACTGGTCGTGGTTATTTTCTGACCGATCAGACTTACGCATTTAGAACCGAAATGTACCAGCCGAGTGTCATTTTGTAAAACTAAGACAGAAAAGACAGCCAAGGCCCCATTAGAAGGGAAAAGACTCTGCCAACGAGTCCCCAGTGTATGGCGGTATGCTCTAGAGAGAGAGGGGCATACACCATGGTATGATGAATGACCTCTGTTGCTCTGTATATGTATGTATGTACGTACCTGCAACGAGAATAAAGAAGAACAGGCGAAAATTATACAGGGTGATTTATGTACGTTCTGCATAGACGTGAGTAACAAGTGAATAACAATTAACATTATAATGTTCGCCCTTATTGCCCTGCTACATTATGTTGCTGACTTGAGAAACTTTGCTATTTTTATGGTTGCAGCGAAATGGGTAAACTCAACGGAGAGATGAGTACTAACTTGCAGGTGAGATCTTAATAAACGCACGTGGCAGGAAGAGGCCTAACCGGAAGTGATTAAACAGAGTCTCGTGGATTTGCTAAAGAGAACACAAATGTGGCACTCCTTTTTTAAATTACAATTTCATCCATTTGCAGTTAAGTCGTGTCATCAGTTTCTAGATTTGGTTTTAGATTGCTTCACTTCCTTTCCTGGTACTAGTTAATGCCAATAATTGATCTTGATCTCGGCGGCACACTCCAATAACCACAATCCCTTAGAACCATTTTGATCTACTCTTCCATGTCCAAAAGCAGACACGCGTAATTAGTTTTTGAAGGGTTTCGTTGTCGGGAAGAATATAATTCGCCCCATTTTGAATAGCAGCTTCCTCTAACCCTTAGAAACTCCCCCACCATTTCAGGGAAACCGCCTCAAGTGACTTTATGTTGACCTAATAACGATCGCTTGGCATTTATTACCGAGCCATGGCACAAAATGGATTTTTAGTATTTCTTTTCTTTTGCTTCAGACATAGAACTCAGAGTACCAACGAAAGCTTGGCTTCACACTTACAGCTAAAATTGTTTGTGAGAATGAAAACTAGGTCTTATCACAGTGGAACAATAAGAGAGAGAGATCTGGTGAGCTTTTGGTAAAGATATGGAAAGGGCCACAAAATTTGTTAATAAAACTTGAATAGAAATCATAAATACTTTTCTGAAAATAATAGACAGAAAGATTAAACTCAGACGAGATTCTACAGAGAAAGAAGAGACAGTGAAAAGGTGGCAAATAACAAAAGCAAAAACAAATATAAATAATAATCAAAATCAAGACAATAGAAAACAAAGGAAAAACTACAAGGGATAAGAGGAAAATTCAATAAAAGAAAAGGAAGCAAAACTAAAGAATGATGCTAAGCCAGAAAACAAACCAACAAAGAGAGAGAGCCCAGACCTGGGGCAACAATTAGAGCTTATAGTAAATATACAAACCAATATAGATAAGTTCCCACATTAAATATACATTTTAATTCAAGAATGAACCAACAAAAGTAAGTGCAACTAAGAGACAGAGAGAGAGAGGTAGACAGCCAAAGTGTATGAGTACAATCAAATAAATAAAGTAATGACAGTAGGGGTAAAATGTATACAAAATTTATGAAAATATGGAAAGTAATAATTATTGTAGCAATAAAGGCAACAAAACAACAACGACTACTCGTTAAGAATTGAATGGTGAAACTGAGGCAAAATCATAAATGAATAAATAATACAAAAAAATATAGCAATTAACATACAAAAAGGAAAATTGTTTTCATAAATATAAATGAAGGGAAAGCTTTTAATAAAAATAAAATAAAATAGAGAAAGGAAAATTAAGCAAAATCAAATTTTCCTGAAGTTCCTGGTTGGGGATGAGAGGAGGATAGGTAAAGGATAGAAAGTTTTTTCCGAAAATCAGAAAACCTTAATTCAAAATTATTCGAATATGAATTTATGCTATGGATTGAATTCGGTACTGCATGTTTAGTCAGCTTACAAGTGCCAACTGATCATAGTTGTCCAAAGTATTCACAGATACAGGTCTAGCCAAATGCTGATGATAAAAGCTATCTATGCAGCAAAAGGCTTTTTTCCTTTGTATTGAGGTTTTTATTTTTCTTTTGAAAATGTTCACATGAGTAAACAATTTTAAAAAGAATAATGATTATAAATAAGAAATCTATGCAAATTTTAAATTTTATGATTTGGGATTTTATATAGTATAAAGCTGTTTTGATTAAGCTGTTCTGAATCAAATTTAACTAGATATTGAAGAAATCTAACAATGATAGAAAATTTCATTCCAAAAAGAATTTGTTTTGATTTTTGTCTTCATTGACTTGGACCTGTGATGGCGCATAAAAGGATTTCAGAGTAAAATAATTGAATGACGACAAACCGACAAACAGCTCAGGGGCGGGGTTTGAAAGTATGAAGAGAAGGGGACAGGAGACCCAAACGCATTGTATTACTGAAGGAACTTTGAGAACAACAATGCGCTGCTGTTGGTTGAATGAAGGAGCAGAGCAACAAAAGGCCAGGGTGAAGATCCATGGTTGGAAAAACGAGGTCTGTTGAGACGAACAAGGAAAAGGAGAGAGAGAGCAGGAGGAGAAGAAGATATATAGATATAGGAGAAGGAGCAGTAAGAGCCAGTTTGAGTTTTGGGAGGAGCTTTCAAGGGAGTAGTATATCGTAATAGAACAACGACAATGGTATGATGTCCTTTTGGTAGGACAGAAGGTCTTTAACCTTCAAGGATATTTCAGGTAAAGCCTGTGGCACCCTCCCTTGTAACTCTTCTTGCCACAGAAAAGCTTAGATACTGAACCAGATTTGGCTTTAATCTCAACTAACCCCACCAACTGTGCAATGCCAGAAGAGCAGAAATAGCTTGATTCTTACACTGAGAGCTGAACTAATGAGGGAAAATCTAATAAATTGAAAGAGAGAGAGAGGGGGAGAGGGGGAGGGAGTGTGAGACAGTGCTAGAGGAACCTCTGAAGGCAAAAGGGAAAAGCATATTGGGGTATGGTGGAAGAAGGTTAGGGCCACTGCATTTTTCTAGTTTATACAGAAACACAGGTTTCCCAAGGAAAGAAGGAACTCTTGGTAGGTGAGTGAAGGCAAATCTGAAGTCTTAGACTCTTTCTATACCTTGACTCACATTTAAATTAATTATAGAAACTTTACATTATTATAAGATCACACTCAAAACCAACTGTTAAACTGATCAAATAACAAAGTTCACTTTTAAGGAGGTTACCTGTAAAGCCTTATCCCTCTTTGCTGAGCTTTTGGTCTATTAGAAAATGATATACATGGCAGCTTGGTACACAAAACGCATTCTGCAATCCTCACAGCAGGCAGCAAATCCCTCTGCAATATCACATATATATACCAATCGAGCCCAGTAGAATTATATGACCCAAGGTGTTGCTTTGTCTTTCGACCCTTTACGCACCTTGGTTTTGTCTCGAGCAACGCAATTTACTTTGTCCTTTTCCTTTAAAGGCCTTCTGTATCGACTGCTTAGGGTTGTTTTCCCCACTTCTTGTCTGTCGCTTTTCTGGTGTGCAATCTTTTCAATTTCCATCTGCAAACTATTAAACCCAGCCATCAGCATCACATATTTCTTGATCTTCTCAGATTCATGAGGCGATTATGGACAACATCGTGGAGTACGAAATGTGGCATGTTGGTTTATAAAGAGCGGAAAAGGGTAAGGGGAACTAATGTTCTGAAACATTAATATACATCACAAGGCAAGGTGATATGAGAAATATTTTCAGATGAAGTATAATTTATTTTATTTTTTCTGGGTATTTAAACTGACCACAAAGACCAGCCACGTGTCTGGCTAATTGTCGCCGAGACAGGCTAAAATGAAAAATCAAAAAGACAAACAGGATATATAGATAGGGCAGAGTTTAATAACTAAGTCTAAAGATGCCTTGATATCAATATAAAAAAGTTATAAAAAACTTAAGGAAATGCCTGTAGCTGATTAAAAAAGTAACTCGCAGCCTGCTTGAAACTCCCAACATTCTCTCTCAGAAACTAATATTCCTTAAATAATAATAAATATCCTCTAATATTGTAAATATATAAATAAAACCTAAGAAAAGCCCAAAAAAAATGCTCAAACCCATTTTTAAAATATCAAAAATTAATAATCGGAATCTCAGTAATCAGAAAATTCAAAACTCTAGTCATCATATATAACCCCAAATCCCAGCTACATTCTCAATGACAAAACCAATATCCCCTTGAGTACCCAGCCCTCGAAGAACATTTCCTAGACCCGGCGGCAGCAACAAATAAAAATCGCCATAAATTACAAAATATTCAAGTTGTTTGCACTTTGCGGCGGCCAACGAAAAAAGCAAAAACGATGAAATTTTTTTAAGAAATTTCCCCGTCGTGTTGGCAGTCAAATTTGTTTGTCTCTTGTCGCTGGCCACGCCCACCGCATTTCCACCGCCGCCTGAATGAAGAACTCTTTCGAACGAATTTCATGTGAAATTCGCATGAGTCGTGAACTGATTTCAATTGGATTTTATTTTGTTAGAAAAATGCGAGGAAAATGTGTATGTTTCGGTGGCAAGGTGACTGACTCATCTGTCCTCAACCGTCCCAGCGAGAACTCTTATGAATGACAACAATGCGAGGCGTAATTAACTTGAAAATGCGAATGGCCAAAGCGGCCAAAAAGAAAAACCAAAACGATGGAAAATTGCTTGGCCATGGTCTGGTCTAGTCCGTTTTTCCTCCCTCGCCCCTACGACGCGCCCCTGTTCACCCTCCTCACCACACCTTGGCCAACATTTTCGCCCAACTATAGTATAGCCCAGCCGTCTGTTGGCTCTTCGTTAGTGGGTCAAATGCGTTAAGTTTCGAGCCAACCTTAGAGCGCATGGCAAGAACCACTTAAAATATTTAACCAAAATTCGCCAGCCCTCCCTGCTACGCCGCTCTTTCTTCTGTTGACCGGACAAATGTTTGGCTACGAATTGCATAACTCGAGCTGAGCACTGAGAGAAAATTGTGTTAAATGAAGTAGAAGGGAAAAGCTTGAAAAAGCATTTTAAAATATTAGAAAACTTTGACTGCATGTAAGATGTTTCTCTGTTCATAAGTTGACTTTTTCATTCATATGAGATTTTAGTAAAAAAGTTTTCATTAAGAAAAGTAATTAGTACTGGATAATAGATCATCCCAAGGTGAGCCCACTGATTTATCCTATATATAATTATATAATTAATAAACTATCTTTTTTAAGACACCTAGCACTTCCGTTTTCTCTCCGTGGAGACACAAATGGCCTGACGGCAGACGGCGAAGACTTTGCCAGACAACAACTGCGACGACAGCAACGCACATCAAACAGCTGCAACGTTTTCAAAGCGGAGGGGGTTAGCGGTGGGGGGCCAAAAAAGGGCAGGGGGTGGAACTGCGAAGGCGGCAACTGAAACGAGCCAGCGACTCAGACAATTTCCATGCTGCCTTTTTAAGGTCATGGCTCTGCTGCAGCGGCAATTGGCATAATTGAGGCGCAAAGTAGGCGATTGTCGGGGCGTGGCCAGCGGCAATTGGAGGCACTAAAAACAGGCAATGCCAACAAGTTGCAACTTGCAACTGCCGAAGTTTAACAGGCTGTGGAGTGAAAATGCGAAGAAAAACTGAACTTGGTATAGGCTGGGGCAACATTAACAACCACATCCAAAACTGATGATACGCAGCAGATGTTTGGGGGCAACAAGGGGGAATATTACTAGGGGAGGAGGGAGAGGGTTTTGCTGCTGAAATAGCGGCTATCAGTGGCAGCAATCAAATTTGAGTAGCGCAGCAACATTAGAAGCAACAGCAACAAAAATTTTCTAAATGGCAGAAAGTTTAAGGTATTATTTTACAAGGCTGATGATTAGCCTCTTTTCAGAATTTAACACAGCAACTATGTTAAATATTTATTATCTGGGTGATAAAATGAAATTAAAAAAGTTTCTTACAATAAAGATTGGTGTAAATTTCCTCATGTTTTAATGATTTTCTGTTGCATAAAACTTTGAGGGACTTTTTTACTTAGTTAGTACAAGAGGGAAATGGCTAGGCAATGTTGCAGTTAGTTTTTTGAGATATTTTTTAGCATTTTGCAGTTACAGATAGTTTTAAGGAATCTTATGACTTAACTATACTAAACTAAAGATATATTTTTCACTAAAATAAATATAAAATAATATACTCGTAAATTTGTAACATTAGAAAGAATAAAGCGGAAGAGCTATCCCATCTTATAATCATATAAAATTTTTCCAATCATATTTAATTACCCCTTTGAGGGCTTCCATCATATCATAAAGCTACCTAAGATCTTAATACCTAAAATCATAACTCAGTATCACCAATTAACTTCTTATGATTATAAATACTTTGCAAACACTTTTCTAATAACTCATAATTCCGCTTTAAACACACTTCTTCGTATGTAATATTTAACATCAAAACTTAAGGCAAACACAAACTTAAAGACTTGGCCGCAATTAGGAAGCAAAAACAGTAGCAACATCAGTTGCATTTGGCACTTTGGCACCTCAAAGTTCACACCTGCAATTTGCGTGCCTGCTGCCGTCGATGGGGTCAAAGGTCTTATCTGTACAGAACAGACGGGTAGGAAAGCAAAAGGGAAACAAAAACTTGAACGATTGATTCTGTCTTGAAGTCTCAAGACTGCTCATAATTATTAATTTATACATGTGCCGGCAAAGGGTCAGACAACTGCAACAGCAACAGCAACAGCAACAGCAATTAGACGTGCGATGCCCCAGACACATGCCGGCAACTACAACAACAACAACAGCAATAGCAACACGAGCTAGCTAGCAGCAACAGCAACAGCAACAATGGCAACTCGTCAATTGCCTGTCACGTGTAAAAAGTCAATACATTGCACAATGCGGCGTCAAGTGCGCAGAAGAGGAAGAAGAAGACTCTGAAGGGGGAGGGGTTTGGGTGTAAAGAAGTGGTTGGGAGGGAGGTAGGTAGGTAGGTAGGAGGAAGTGGAGGGGCGTTTGCAGCGGAAAGTCTAGGGTGAGGGCTCAATAAAGAGGTCGCTTACTTGGCTTGCGCTGTCTCAACATTTCCGTAAACAACGATGGGCATGCACTTAAAAAAAAAAGAACAAGGCTAACCATGAAAGGCAGAAAAACGGCGCCCTAAATAGGTGATTAAGAAATTGATGCTTTTGGAAAGGCATAAAAAGGCACAAAAAACACTTAAAAATATAAAATATAAAATACAAAATATAAAATATATTTTTTGGAAAAAGTTAGCTTTAAATTTTGTTATTTAGTTTGAATTCTGAAAAAGTTTAAAAATTAAGTTGCTTAAAGCAGCTTAAGGCTCAAGATCAATGTTAAGTTTTAACATTTTGAAAGGAAAAGTTTTTAGTTTTAAGTGAAAATTTAAAGGTTTTTAGCTTAAACTTTCCAAAATGAAGTTTTTGAGTTTTTTGGAATAGGTATGAGATCACTTTTTGTATGCTTTAACATAGAACTACAGTAGAACACCTATAAATGAGATTTTTAAAAATAATGTCATCATTGACTATACAAATTTAAATATTTTACTTTATGAGGATTAAAGCAAATCTTAGTTAAATAAGTAGAAATCCATTCTATTAATGTTTCTAACAAATTACCCTTCATGTCAGACCAAAATCAAGGCAAATACGTTAATGCTGAGAATATTTTTTTCAAGTGGCCAGGAAAGAGAGCTAAAAGAAAAGGGCAAAAGAGAGGGAGAGAAAGAGAGAGAGCAGCAAACGTTTCATTAATTACAGCTACAAAATCACAAACCCTATGTGTGTGTGTCTGTGTGTCTGTGTGTCTGTGTGTGTGCTCATCAGCCGGCAACATTGTCGTTGTCTCTTGTGCACGTTACGTTACGTTATAATTACGTGAATCTGGCTAACCCCCTACGAAGTAAGCTCCCCCTACCCCTTTATGACAATGCACCAAACCTGGGCCCCCACACCCCCCGCTCCCTTTTTTTCACCTGCATTTTCAGCCCACTTTGGGTGTCGTCTTCGTCGCCCCGTCAGCTTCTAATATTTCATTAGGCGGCGAACCAGAGAGTGTCTCGACATCGCAAGTCGCCAGTCGCGTGCCCGTTCCAAAAGACCTCCCTGGGTTGCATCCGAAAGAGATGGGTATATCGAAGGAGAAAGAGACAGTGTAGAGTCTACGTCATTCCCATCATCATCATCATTATTATTATCATTATCAAGTTGGGTTTTTGGGTTGGGTGGGTTGACGAGGGAAGGAAGGTGAAAGGCGGTTGGGTTTTGAGGGTTTCCAGCTCATAGCTACTTTGAGGTTATGTGCACAATTTGCGTGCACCAATTAAAGCAAGAAAAATATGCAACGCAACCGTAGGGGAGAGGGTTGAGGGGGGTAACATTTCGAGTGGGAGGCGCAACAATGTATGATTTTTATAGTTCGCTGACTGCAACAACACATGATGAGTGCAGGAGGCCTACAAGAGAGAGAAGGAGGGGGGGCTGATGAGGTGGTTAACTACTCACAGACAGATGACTAATTCGACCGCAATTAACGAAGATACAATGCCCTCGGGTAGTTAAATTAAAATGTCTAGGGTCTATGGTCTAAGGTTTATGCTCTATGAGAAATAAAGAAATTTTCAATGCAATTTTAAGTTAATATTGTGGGAGGGAAGTTATGAGGTTTATAGATCCAATATTATTCTTCTTTACTTACTTTCATAAAGTGTTAGATTAGTTATCAAGAAATAAGTTGTTACTCAGATATCTGATTATATAAATTTATCATATTATCATATTTATCTGCAATGCCTGACTCAGGTTGATCATATTTATATGCAATACCTAACTCACCTTATAGATTTTCATTACAATTTCTTATTTTTAAAAATGAAAAATGTTTAATAATTCTTATCCATATTACAGAAATTGCAGAGGTATCAGGATTATATTAAAACAAATTTCACTAAATATAATCTTTAAAAATAATGATAAAAAAGTTAAATACTAAACTCTTCTTAAAGGCTTTTAAAGAGAAGACTGTACTTCTTCGAATACCTTTAAGAATATTTTTGATTTTAACTTTTTACTTTAAAATTCCCCCAAAACTGATCATACAGATCAACCGATTCTTCATAATTTCTCTTCAAGATCTTAGATATTTTCATTTTGTCTCTTACAATCTCATAAAAACAGTTTTAAAAAGTAAATTTTCCCAACTAAAATCCCTTTCAATGTCAATATCAGTCGACCCTAGTCGTACTTCTTGCCTCCAAAGTGTATGAGCAACGTCATCGCTGTTGTTATTGTAGTTTCTGTTGTAGTACTGTTGTTGCTTCTGTGGTTTGTTGAATTTTGCGGCGAATCGAATTGGAAGGAAAACAGGGGGGCAAACAGCAAGGAGTGGAAAAGGGGGGGGTGAAGGAAAGGCAACAGCAACAACATTGCGGCAGTCACTATGCAAATGCTGCCGTCGGTGTGACGACAATATCGTTTACAGCAAGCCGAGTTGCCAGGTGGAAATTGAGGGAGGAGGAGCGGTGGTGGTGGTGGTGAGTGGGTGGGTTGGATGGGTGTTTGGCTGGTAAGGAAAATTGCACTTGGGGGCTAGTTGATGTGGTTATTGTTGCTGTTGCTTTCTGCCGCCATGTCGCGCAAAATCTACAATTGACGTTGACTGTGTTGGAAGCACTTAGAGAAAAATTACTTTTATTACTTAAGAAAACTTTTTATTGATGTGATTAAAGTAAAGATTTTAAAGATTTAAAAGCTAAAATGCAAGACATTCTATAAGTTTAAGTCATAAGTTCATTATTTAAGAATATTATTGCCAGAAAATAGTTTTTAGTTTTCGTTTTTGAAACAAATTGAAAGTCGGTTAAGCGGAAATATAATGCAAAAGCTTTTCTCTCTCTTTGATAGCTAATAAATTTTCAATAAAAATACTTCAAAATTGTTTTTTTAAATTTTTAAATAAATAAAAAATATAAAGTTTCGAATTAAATTTGCTGTGTATTTTAGTTATTGCCGCCGTCGCTGGCGTTGCTTCTATTATTGTTGCTGCTGCTCAATGTTCACTCATGCGCACTGACAGGCGGCTGCAGCAGTGACAGCGCCAACAACAACAACAACAACAAAAGCTAACAACAACAACAATAACAATAACATGAGACCCCGCAGCAACACCTACAACAACAATGACATTTAAACGTCTAGAATTTCTCTCTGAACGCTCAACACGAGTAGCCGTTGAAATTCAAAACAGCCAAATGCAAAAAAAAAAACAAAAAAAACATAAAAAAAACAACTCAACAATTGTTATAGAATTTTTCGTGGCTGTTGTCGTCATCACACATCGCGTGTGAAAGTTTTGAGGCTGCGGAAAAGCGGGGATAAAGATTAAGATGTAAGCCAGCTGAAAGCGAGACAGATAAGAGGGTAGGAAATGGGTATGGGAGGGAGCTCTGAAAATCTAGTAGCTAGATCATGCCTCGTCATTATCAGACTGCCCTATAAAACGAATGTCAAGTTTTGAATTACCAAAGCTGTCAATCAAAAACTTACATTTGTGGCGATTGGCGTTTGCCGTTTGCCGATTAAATTACCAAACTGGGCTGGCATAAATTGGAGGCCAGAAGATATCAAATTAATTATTTTGGCCAATCGTTCACTGATTTCAATCTCGGCTTACGCATTTGATATCAAAAGTTGGCAAACAATTGTAATTTTCGAAAGCAAATGCCAGAGCGTGGGAATCAAATGGTCAGGGAAGTGGATTTAAATGGGAATTTCGTTTTGGAGAATATTTTTAAAGTGGGTCAAAGAGTCAAGGGAAAATGAAGTAAATATTTTTAAATATATCAAAATAAATGCTCATTAGATTGTGAATAAAAATTTATTTATTTATTTTATTTATTTATCTAAGGCTAACAATTAGTTAAAACTAAGAGCTAACAATTGGCTAGGAGCAATAGCAGCTAGGGCCTTCAGCTCGGCTTAGGTTAGAATATGGCTTGCGAATGTTTGACTTATAAGTATATACAAAATATTACTAAGGATTACTATTTACATTTTATTTACAGAGATTTTATTTATTTAGATTTGGGAGGTGATATGGGAGTCGTTTAGGAATTTGAGGATGTTTAGGGAGTTTGTGTCTGTGGGGTTAGCTATAGTGGTAATTGGATCGGGATTATTGAGGAATAAGGATCTTTGCGTGGAAAGGGAGGGGCAGGAGCAAATAATATGGTGGATGTCAATCTGGGAGATGTTGCATAATGGGCACACGTTGTTCCTAGTTCTGTCGAGGTAGTGGGCGTTTGTTAAGAATGAGTGTCCTAGCCTGAGGCGGGTGATGATGATTTGTTCTTTTCTGTTTAGGAGGGAGTTTTTGAGGGGCTGGGTACATGTTGATAACTTGAGTATTTCTTGATACCAAACGGAGGTACGCAGTTGTGTTTGTTTTGTTTGAATAAAAATTACTTTAAGGCTTCTTTAAGTTATAAACAAAAATTAACAAATAAAACGTAATTATCGCTATAAATCGTATCTTTACGATTTAAAAGCCATAAAAATATTAATAAAAATATTAATAAAAATATTGCGCGTATAAAAAATTATGATGAAATTAACTTAATAACACTTAACATGTTTTGATTTTATATTTCCTTTAAACTTATTAAAGTTGTGAAGTCATTTTTACATTTTAATAGAAAATTTTAAAGGCAAACCTCCTTAGAAATTCTATCTTGACATCAAAAAGCAAAGCAATAAAACTGTTTAAAAAAATATAAAAAAATACGAAAACTTAAGAATAATTACACCTAATAATACCCAATATATTTTAGCTATATAATTCTTTAAGATTAATGGTAAAACTAAAGGCATTTATAACCTTAAGAAAGATTTTTCTACAGCGTAAACCCATAAAAAATTTGATATTTTCCATTTAAAAACTAAAATAATATATAAATTTTTAAAACTGAAAAACAAATTCCCTTAAAAATACTTAATATGTTTTCTCAATCACCTATTAAAATTCTTAAAATTTCTTTTAACTTAAAAATATTTTTAATTTCATTTTAAAACGCAATTTTTGATAATTTTATCTTTACCTCAAAGACATTTTCTAAACACATCTGTAGAAAGTTGGCTACTTATCGGCCATTTTGGCACTTGTATTGAAAAAACATGGCAAACAAATTTGTTTTTCTCTTTTTCCCGCTCTCAAATACTGCTCTTCTATTATATAAAGATATATAAGGCAAACCGTAAAATGTTTCTCTTTTCTTTCTAATTTGCAACAAAGTTGGCAAAAAAAAAAAAATTGTCAAAATAATTACCAAGCGAATGGCTATTATTACGAAAATGCGAATTGTTATTAGAGTTTGGCTTGGGCAGCTCAATTAGCCGTGATTGTTGGGAGAAGAAAAGGGGAGTTGAATCAAGTTGATGTGGCGAGGGAGAAGAGGTGACTGAGACCGTTAAGCAAATAGGAAGGAAGCAAACGAGTTCAAGACCCAGAACCAAAACCAGACTAGAAAACCCCTGCCACTTTAGTTTTTTTCTATATCTATTTTTTTTTTGCAAGCCTAACCAGTGAAGCAAGTCGTCATTGCCAGGTGACTGCCAGGTGTAAACTATATAGGCATTGCCTTCCCCTCTCCGCCGCCTTTTGTAATGCACAGAGAGAAAAATGTGAGTATCTTAAATTTGTTCTATAGAAATATTATATTTTATAAGACATACCTTTCGAGAGATATAATAGTTTAATCTTTGATTATTATTTATCATTTCTCTCTGTGCATTCTACCCCCTCTCCGATGCCCACCTTGCAACGTCTACTTGCAACGGAAATGCTGGACAAGAGACTGAGGAAAGATGGGAAATGACACTAGGAAATCGCTGGTAAACAATGCGAAAAACACAAAAAAATGCTGGCCCAAAGCTCAGAGAGATTGCAGATAAGGTTGAGACAGAGACAGGGGCTAGAGACAGCGGGCGGACGGGCGGTTAGCGATTTAATCGCCATGCAAATTTTGTCACGTCTGCCGGAGAATAAGACGCTTAGACGTGGGTTAATGCTGACCCCCGGTCTAGATAACTGGATAATGGAGCAGAGAGCAGAGAATCAGGGAATCGGGAAGAAGAGAGAACTAAAGCGATAGCATAAATATCAACTGATATATATATACATATATATTCTGGATCCGGAGAGCACTAACCACCTGATAAGAAAAACTGCCCAGCCAAGGCGACCTCGTTTTTGGTTGGAAATTATCAACTCAGATGGCCGATTCAATTGCAAATGAAATATATAGTATATAGTAAGTAGTATATAGTAAGTATTATTGAATATTATATAAATGAATAAATAAACAAATTAATTTACTTATGAATTTGCTAGGCCTAACCCAGAATGGCAATTAACAATGGGAGTGAGATCAGAGCGAGGTCAATGGCTGGTTGCAAAAATGCGTAAAAAATAAGCAGAAAATGCTAATTGCGAGGCTATAAATGCTAAATGCTAATGCTAAACTAATGATAATAGTTTTTTAATTTAAAAAAGAAAATATTTTAAGCCCTGATAAACAGATATATAATGATGATAATATTTAAATATTATTTCTAATTTATTTTTAAACATATTTTTTTGCTTTTATCATTGTATAAAAATCTTTTTTTATCAGAAAAAATTGTATTTTAATTTATAATAAATTTTAAAAAAACATACTATTAAAATCCTTTAAAAATTCTTTTTTATTTTTTTTATTTCCCACAAAAATATTTACATAATAATTTTCACCTATTTTTCCTTGTTTTCTTTTGCTTATTTCCAAGCGAAAATAAATTGTTTAAACACGTTTCGGCTATTTAAATATTTTCACTAATTTTTGCTCTTTACTCCCGAGAAAAAAATATCCAAAAAAAAAAAAAGATGATAGACTATGGCAAGCACCGATATTAACAAAATCGAAAGATCAAATTAAATATGTGTATTCTGCCTTAATTAAAATAAACACGAGAATGATTTTTAAACATTTGCTAAGTGGCAGAGATACAGGTTAAAAGCAGTGTGCGGGGTAAGGGCTGGAAGTGATCTCGAGACGGGTCTGGAAATCAGGTTGTTGTCTTGGCTTGGGTTAAGGGAGTTGGTTAGGAGAGAGGCGGCGAGCTGCGCGGGTTTTGTGGCCCACCAACGGAACTGCAATAACAAGCAACGACTACGACGACGACGACGACGACGACGTCAGCCTATTTAGATGTAAGATCAGCGATAGACAACAACGCATTTAGAAAAAAAAGAAGGTTGCTTATAAAAAAGAAGACTTTAGAGCGGGACAGGCGAAGGCGGCACACACCTGTCTCTCAGGCACCAAAAACAACAACATTTGCAGGGAAAACAACCAAAACAACAACAACAACAACTACTACTCTAGTAACAACAACAAGGAGAACAAGAACGGCGCCGATAAATGTATGCAAAAAAGCAAAACGATGTACAGAGCAGAGAATACACCTTCCCCACTAACGAATAACCAGAGCCCCCCCTCCTCTTACTCCTCTTCCACCACTTACTCCTCTGAGCATCCTTCACTTCCCAAATCGCAACTAGAAGGCCGCACCTTCTGCAATATGGTAAAACTTGTACAGTAGTCATTGCCTAACTAAGAAAATTGAAATATTAAAAAAAAAAAATTTTTTTTAAATATTTAAATTTTTGAAATATGAAATATTTTTAGAAATGCTTAACAAAAATATTATAATTTCTTAACCCTGTTAAGTTAAGAGTTCTTCGTCGTTATTAGAACTTTTACTGTATGCCTTACAGCTATTATATAAGTTAATTAATTTTATTAAATTTAAATAAATTTCTGAATATTAACAATACTTCTTATCCAGCACTCACTGTCTCACTGCTTTTTTCTTCTCTTGCCTTGTCGTGTGTCTTAAGTTTTTGCTAATAATAATAAAGCAAAAAAAAAAAAAAAAAAAAACACAGAATGAAAAAACAGCAAGGAGAGCAGAAGAGATCAGCAGAGCGAAAGAACAAGCGAACATCACATGACAAGTTGGGTGGGTTGGGAAAAGTTCGGTCTGGAGACCTGCCCACAGTCCAATCTAATGCTAACAGAGAGGGGGCAGCAGCAGGGCAGGGGAGCGGACAGGGCTGTCCGGCTGGTGGGGATGAGAGGGCTCTGAAAAAGATCGCTCTTTGCTTATCGCGCTTATCAAATCGCCAACTGACAGCTGGCAGTAGGGAAAGGTATGGTAAAAGGGGTAAGAAGGGGAGGGAAAACTGAGACTGGAAATGCCCGAAAGCCCTGCGGGGTAATATATTGTACAGGGAGTGAGATAAGACAGATCCATCAGGCTAAGTCGCTGCACTTTTTGTCCGTCTTATTTAAGATGCAATTAGTTGAGATCATCGGATGAGCAGGGATTTGCATGTTAGGGAAATGACTAACATAAGGCAGGATATGTTAGTCCTGATAAGGACTATAAGAAATGAGACTTGTTAAGTAATAAATTTAATAAAATTTATATATAATATTCCTAAGCAAAGGCCAACCTTATGTTGTAGAAAAATATAAAAATTTTGCAGTCTCAATTTTAAAAGAAACCTTTTCAGGGCTTAATTTTAAGCAGATTAAACTATTTGTTATGTAAAATTTATAACTATTAATGAACATGCTTTAAAGTAAAGACTTTTATTCTCAAAGTTCTCATGATTAATTATACAAACAACCCACATAATCTTGTGTAATCTCCTTCTGCCAACAGCACCTCATCAAATGCTATTCATTCCAGATTTTTCCATTTCTCTCGGCACATTCTCCATGATTTATCAATTAGCAGATGACATAAAAGACACAGATCTGTTTGGAATTCCAATTTCAAATGGCCAGCAAATTAATTTAAGTTTTATTCGCATTTCATGGCAGCCCCACATGGCGTATACGCGTTCATAAAAAATATTTATACGCCTCGTAAAACAAAGGCGGCGACATGAACGCATAAACCATAAGCCATTTCTTATCACTAGGGGAACTCAACTTAATCTTAGCAGCTAGATGGGGGGAAAATAAATGAAAACCCTGACTCGATTTTGGATTTTGCAAAAACGTGGCCAACAGAGCAGCAAGCTTATCAGTGGGCCCAAAAGAATATTGATAAGGCCAAAAAAAAATAACTAGGAGCTTTTTCTCAAAAATTGTTTGTTGATTTTGCTCTTGCCGTTCAGAAACGTGCTGTGTTTCGTTTTTGAACAACCAGAAAAACACGATGAATGACAACGGCCAACCCAAAATGTTTAATAAAAGAGATTAGCATAAATTTGAAAATTTTATGAGCGATAAGCGAGCAACGCAAAACCCAAAAAAAACAAAAACAGTTACGAACTGAAAAAAAAGAAAAAAAAAAACAAAAACATAAACCTGTTGGCGCCTTCATAATAAACAGCTTGATTTCAAAACATGAAATCCCAAAAATTTGCGACTCAAAATTTAAATTCTTGAACTCAATAACAAAGTCCAAAATGGAACTTTGATTATATAAGGTAAAGATGAGGGGAGGGAGGGTTAACAGTGAAAGTTGAGAGATTCAAGTTGGATTAGTCATGGCTAAAAAAGGTGAGAAAATGTTAAAAATCGGATTTGAAAATTAATTTGTAAGGTTTTATTCTGGCGCCAGCTTGATTAAGTTTTCGTTTTTTTGTTTTTTGAGTCTTCTTTTTAAATTTATGTTTTTTTATTTGGAATCCAAATCATGCCTAAAAAATGTTTAAGATTACTATGGGAAATAGTTTTAGTTTATAATAAAAAAGGTTTTTATTTTCTTTTTTTCTTAATATTGCTAAGCTTTTTGGACGAGGTCAAGTATCGACTTAGATTTTGTATATAAAAAAGTAAATAACATTCTTTCTCACCCACCTAATCCCTTGTTAATTTATTGTTATTTTTCTTTACAAAAAAAAGTTGTTCTGTTCTCTTTTTAATCTCCCTTTTCAATTCCTCTTATTTTTTATATTTTCTTTTTTTGTCTTTTTGCGCAACAAATGTGCCGCAAGTCGTTTGTTTTGTTATTTCTGCGACTTTGACTTCAGTTTCCCGCTTCCAAGCCCGCTCCAGGGATTCCATGGGCTCCGCTCAGATGCGATCCGATTGGATCCCCCACTCCGTCAGACGGAAAACACACATCCACATCCCCATAACGAGACGAGGGCCCAGACCAGAGCCAAAGTACAGAGACTTCGGAGCAGACAATGTTGGCAACCGGTTTGCGATTTATTTTTGTTGCTACCCCCCCGTCGCAACAGTCCCTCCACCGCCCTATCAGCCCATCCCGCTCGCACTGGCTCATTATTATTATTTGCTGAATATTTAACATTGAAGCTGGTCGAAGCGGATTTTCATGGCACAAACACACACACACACCAGTTTCAGCGCAGAATGAAAATAAATAAAAGGAAATAATGCAGGGGTTCCGAAGCCCAACATACCCTGGAATGGGGAAAGGACTTAGCCTTTGAAGGAGACTTTTGAAAGAGGTATGTCGGAAAGTGTTTTTTTTTAATAAAAAATGAAAAGAAAATAAGAAAAATGGATAACATATTAGGTAGGAACTTAGAAGAAATGATTAAAAATATTTTTTGTTTTTAATAGAATAAGTTTCAGCTTAATGGGAAACTTTATAATATAATTAATACTATACTTAACTGGTCATTAACTCATGACTGTCAGCTTTTTACTTTTGCGTTTTAAGTTATGGAATAATAAATAGTATTAGTCTTAGTTCAAAAATTAATCTTTTATAATCATTTTGTATAGATTCCAAACTCAATTAGCATCGCTACTGGTTTTGTTTTCAAACTAAACTAAATTAGCTATTACTGAGATCATTTTAGTTTGAGTGCATCTAAAGCCATGAAGCGTGATATATTAAAAGGCAAATGTAGCCATTAAATATTATATAAAAGAATAATAATACAAGTAGAAATCTAGATCAAGAATCTCTAAACAGATGTATTAGAAAGAAAGAGAGTTTATTCCACAATTTTCAATAAAATTTAAACAGTTTTCTTAAGATTCTTTTCATGGAATTCAAATATTCAATCAGTATTTCAGCTAGTTAATCTTCCTTCAACTTTTCCCTCATCCCAGTACACCCCGTACAGGGTATACCCCGCACAGCGACAGCTAAATCGAGAGCCTTTTGTCCGCAGGCTTCAAACAAAACCAGGCGCAGACGGGGCAGCAAATAAATTGAGCGAAAAGCTAAAAATAAGCTCCAACATTCGCTGCCACGGCTGATGCGCTGCCTCGGCGGCAAACATGCCGAAATGCGGCAGACGCTTTGGCAACCGCAAAATGCAGCGGCAGCTACAACAAACTCCAAAACAACAACCATTTCCAAAAAAATAACAACAAAAAAAGAGCCAAAAATTCTGCAGCGGAAAAATGTATTATTTATTGTGTTTTTTTTTGGTTCGTCGTTCTTGCGGGGAAATATTTAGCGAGCGCTGTTTAAGCATAAAATTAAGTAGTTTAAATAAATAATCAGATGGAAAAAAAGATGGCCTAGCCGAAAAAAAATGTTTAACACCCCGACGGCGGCCAACAAAAACAGCGCCATAAATTGCAGCTGCATTGGAATTATAATTATTATGAATTCATTATAAATGGCTAGCGGTGAAATTTGTTTTCATATATATATATATATAGTATAATATATATATATATATATATAATTAATATATATAGTAAAATATATATATTTAGATTATATTATTCTGTGCGTTTGCGTTTTTGTACTTTTTATGTCTTTTTCAACGGCAAACACAAAGTAGTGTCGTTAAAGAAGTTCGAATTGAATGTGAATGGAAGTCCAAATATGGAGCCGCAGTAGCCGCTTGCTCGCGTGGGGCGTTCGTTTTTTATGCATAATTAAAATTAAGTTCAGGGAGGGGAGGGGAGGGGGAAACTTGTGTGTTCAAAAAAATTAGGGGAAAGAAATAATTGAGCGAACGAAAGCCGGGAAGATTATCAACTTAATAATAATCCCCCAGCGGTCTGGGAAATTGTTGACCTGCTCAACAAGGTGAAAATTATATTCCCAATAATAATAGTTAATTTAGTTAATTTTTAATAAGCGCTGAAGAAGGGGAAACACATTTTTAGTGTAATTTTGAAAGCTTAAAAAACTTAAACTCCAAACTCACCTTTCGTTTTTTGTGATCCAATTCCCGTTGGGCCTTTTGCATCTCCTTCAGCTCCACCTCCTTCAGCTCATCCAGGACGATCTGGTACTTCTCGCGATTCTCCACATCCAACGCCACATGAAGATAGTCATGCCAGTTGCGCGAATCGAAGCCCCAGTGGCAGGTCTGGTTCTCGAACTTCCGATGGACATGACCCACGAACTTCTGTGGCGAGAACCAGCCGTCGCACTCGAGGCACTTGATGCAAGTCGGTTTCTGATACGAGTACATGTCCGGAGTGCAGATGCCCTCGCACTTGCCGAAGCACTTGTGATACACATGGAAGCTCAGGGCTCCCTTGGCCAAACTCTCGATCGGCACATAGCTATTCCGATCCGAACGATGGAGCAGCGCTGCACAGAGGCGCTCGGCATCGGTTCTGGTGATCAGGCCACTGGCTTTCACATCCGAAGGCAGGATCTTGGCGGCCTTGAACTCTACCAGCTGGTCGGGCGTGCACTGCGAGCAGTATATGCCCAGTTCATCGAAGATCCTGTTGATCTGCTCGAGGGAGAAGTCATTGAGGACATTGTTGAGAAATTGGGGCAGACAAAGTCTCATTTCCCCGCCCACGGAAAAGCATCCAATGGTCTTGTCCTCCAATTTTGTCTCATAAAGTTCTCCACATCCCGAATCCGCTACCGATAGGATGGGTTGTGAGAGTTCCCGTGGCGGTGTGGCAGGTGGATATATCTGTGGTGGCGTGCCCCGCGAAGAGCACTCATGGTGATGGAGTTCCTGGGGTTCCGGTGAACTGAGTATTTCCTTTTTTATAAGAGCAACACCTGGCGGAGATGCCTGACACTTTCCATTGGACAGGCCCAGGCCAGGACTCTCACTTCGTCCATTGGTGGCAATGTCCAGGACACCGGCGGTTGTTAGTGCGTGTCCTGGTCCCTGCAGCGATTTCGTGGCACTCGTCTGGTATTTCTTCAAGACGGTGCTGATCATGGACGTTACGTATTCGGTCATTTTGTCGGCGATACTTTAGACTAACCAAATTCCGATTGGCTGTACTAGAAATCCATTTTGATAATGTCGAGGCCTTCTAGACTTTTAAACGATATATTCGGATATAGTTTCGTGATCTGCGTGATTAACTATCCTTTAGGGATGCAACATTTTCACGAAGATGATTTGCTTAACCCTCTAAAGGTGACCTTTATTTCCACTTTTCTGTCTAAACTTCTCACTTAACAATTTGGCACATTTGTTGATTGGTTTTTTGTTGATTTTGTCAGCTAGTTTAACTAATTTATTTTGCATTTAGCATTTAGCATTTTGCCGACGGCATTTTGGCTTGCCCACAAACACATGCACAGGATTTATCTTGGCTTACTTGCCTTACTTTTTTGTCGCGTGTTTAGAATATTTCGATATTATTTCAGTTGTATTTATAGAAAATACATATAAAGATATATATATATATATATATATAGATCGGCCGGCTTTTGTCGGCTGTAATATATATACAAGATTTGTGCGCACTTTTCCTGTGCCCTGCACTTATTATTAAATTTTCGCCATAAATTAATTTCTCTTCGGCGCAATTTCTTAAGCTGAATTTTTGTATTTCATTTCGTATATCTCAATTTCTCAACTTTTTTATCTTTGCGCTGCACAGACGACACACACACACACACGTGCAAAACAGGCACACGGATACGCGGAGACACACGCACACACGCGACGAAGGCCGGCAGACAGAGACGGAGAAGGAGAAGAGCAGACAGCGAGTGCGACAGAGAGCGGGCGCGCGAGAGAAAGAGAGAGGGGAGAACAAAAACAAACGCCGCCTGACAAATTCTTTTATTTGTTGCTGCCGCTGCCGTTGTTGTTGTTGTTGTTGCACTATTTATAAATCTTTTTTTGCGCTTGCAAATTATTTTTGCACTCGTTATTGAATATTTATTTGGATTCTGGCCTGCAGGGCCCCTCTCCTCGCAATATATCTATGTATTACTTATATTTCTTTTTTTTTTTGCAAGCGTCGCACGTGCGAGCTTTTTCCTCGATATTTTTATTCGCACACACACGCCCTCGCACGGAGAGCGACACGTCCGAACGGTTCGAGAGCGAGAAAACGATAGAAGCGGCGGCTCGCCAGCAAGAGCAAACAGCGGCACTTTGCCGCGACTTGCGCAAATATATGTGCTTCTTTCGAATGAGAAACAGTAGGTGTTTCTCTCGGGCGGGGATTGGCAGCTGGAGAGGAACGAATTTTAAGTTCGCGGGCTGACTCGAAAGTTTGGTATAATCAAATGACTAAACTGCGGTCACACTATCGCCAATTTTTGTCGATTTATGTAAAAAGCTAAGTAAAATTAAGAATTTAAAGCAAACAGTAAAGAATAAATTAAATGTTTTTCTTAATTGTGCATTTTTGAGAACATTTAATGCTGAAATCATTGATTTTTTAATAATACTCAGAGTGAAAAGACGTACAATTTAAATTAAATTAAAGTTATGTTAACGTGAACACCTTAAATTTGTTGGAATTCTTTTTTCTCAAATTTATATAAAAATAAATCTATTTAGTTTGATTTTATAATGACTTAAAAATTATAAGATATATCGACATTAACAGCAACATTTAAAATGCGCGCCACATTTCTTTAAATGTTAAAGCAAATTCCAGTTAGCTCGAAACAAATTTAAACATTGTGAGATCATGCCGTGTAAAAGAGGCAGGGTCGTTTTGTGAAATTTCGAGCTCGTTAACAGTTCGAAAGCAGTTAACAGTTCAGCTTTGTAAACTTAACAGAACTAAAACTCTGTGTTATCGATGACTAAATCAGCTGTTTTATGAATAGACCATTTATCTATGCATTATTTAACGGTTTTGTGTTCGCTTTTGTACATTACTTATAACTTTAACTTCATTGTTGTTATTATTATTATTGTTCGTATTATTGCTTATTTTATTTGTAATAACGTACTATGATTAAATGTAGTAAATGTTAGATAGGTTGAACTATAAAACTTTTTTGTCAAATAATAACATTCTTTTTTATTATAATTTTGTAAACTTGTGTGTTATTTGCATAATATAAAAAAGTTTGCCACATGTTGTTTAATACTATTTCCACTTAAGAGATTAAAAGTTAACCATAATTATCAAGAAAACTTTACAACTCCTAATCAAAGTCTAATCAAATCAGCAAAGCCTATCGAAAATCGTACCTAAGAACACAGCACGTTCGAGCAATTTAGTTCTTATCAAACCACGGTTCCAAGATGTTGTTCAAGTTCTGCAAGTCCACTGATCCCTCTGGATATGGGGGTTCGATTAAGCCCGCTCTCCTGATGTCACTACTACTCGGTAACACATTCAGCAATTTGAATTCCTCACGTTGCGCGCCATACATTGTTTGCCTCTCGCTCTTACACCCTTTAATAGGTTTAATATATCTGATTTAAGTTATTCAATCGGAAATATTGAATAGAAAAGAAACATTTAAATTGTCTTACCAGGTTAGTTACCTAAACACATTATTTTTATTATAATTACATCCAAAACGTCGAAGGAGCTACAAAAAAAACTCGTGTTATATTATATTTAATTTTAATCGGATTATCGATTAATTCGATTTCGAATTAGAATAAAAAACGATGTTTACCTCAAGAGTGCCTTAGTGAACTTCAAGGGTGTATAGTCTTCGGCTTTCATAAAACAACTCCATTTCTCGTTATTCTCATTTCTGTTTGCTTTCGCGCATGCGCTGAAGAAGCGCTGACAGATTGCGGCAAATCATTGTTGTGCAGTTACTACAGCATTCCGTGAAAGTGGAAGAAGAGCGCATTCCAACAGAAATAATCATAAAACAATAACAATTAATTTCCATTTATGCACACACACACACACACTTACACGCATACTCTCCAACTGAGAAGTAAACAAATTGATATTGTACGGCTCTTGGCCTCGGTCTCTGTGGGAACAATAGTAAAGTAAGCGAAGCCCACGGAGCGAATATCTATTGCCCATAATATGCCCTCGGGTGCGTCCCATCGTTCAATTTGGAATATTAATACCATATGATTCACCATGTGCAGTGCTCGTAATCAAAATCAGCGGGGTTGCTCAATCGCCAGCAATTATCAGTAACGCAAAGTGACTGAGGGAAAGAATAACACCAGCAAACCGATCCTGGATCGTACATTTATTGCTGAAAGATTCGATGGCAGAAGGTATGGGGGCACAAAACCGACCGCCATCACCAAGGCCATGTGGCTCAACAGTCAGCAG
>NW_024573757.1:0-12390 GCF_018153835.1 Drosophila eugracilis | reverse complement strand
AAAAAAATATAATAATAATAATAATTAAAATAATACTAATAATAAGCAATTAAATAAGAGTTTTTTTGCTCCACATTTTGGTGACCCCGACGTGATCACAGCGCGTTTTGATTATTGTGATCAGCACAAAAGTGACACGGAAATGTTGTTGTTTTTGTTAATAATAACCGTGCTCTTAAATTACATAATGCAGTCTGGAGTTGAAGTCGCTGGATCTGCTGCTGCACGCAGGGAAAGGATGTTACGAAGACGAGCAGAGATTACTTGTCAAGAAATTCGGGTCCTACATCAGAAGGTAAAGGATGCGATGCGGACCGAAGACTCAACCATCAGACCGTCGAGTCCATGGAAAAGTTTCTGCGTGATCGATTCGTCGCGCTTCAGGAGGAATTGGAGGAAATAAATCATATCGAAATTGGAAGTGATTTGTATTAGAAATTCTCTCAGCTAGTCACGGACGTTCACGTCGACATCCAGATGGAAGTTGCCAACCGCTCCAGTAGAGAAGCTGCCCACTCTACGCTATTGGATTGTAGCATTGCCCCCGTTGCCGATACCAACATTCAGCGGTGGCTATGCCGTGTGGCTGTATTTCTCCGCCCTGTTTAAAACGACGATTGACAGCCATCCTCACTTGACCAAGATGGAGAAGCTCCGGTGGCTCATTTCATGTAAGCGGGAGTCAGCCTTGGAGACTGTGAGAGCGTTGGAGATTACTGACGCGAATTATTATTTTGCCCCTGATCTTTTGCGCAACCGTTTTAGTAATCGACGATTAATATTCCAGGCTCCCATTAACGAGATCCTGCAGCTAAGGGTAGTCGAGTCAGGATCCGATGCAACTCTTTAGGTGTTATCCGACCGATTCAATGGTCATATGCCTCCTCATCCAGATCATCTTTCAAAAGCTGGACCCTGTCACAGGAAAATATGATGACCGCCTGCCAACTTGGGGATCTATGGCTCGGTTTTTAGAACAAAGGTGCCGTACACTGCCAGCGAATCAAGTAAGCCGACGTAGGCCGTTTAGTAATTGTTCGTGCATGCTCCTTAATGCGCCGGCTCCGTGTGTCCTGTGCGGTATCCTGGAGCATGCTGTTCCAATTTCCACTAGTAAAAGAGATATTTTAAAATTTTATGAAACAGTTACGGGTACCTTATAGTCGCGGCACTCGACTATAACGTTTCTTCTGGTTTTTATAAAATGCTCATGCAATAAAATTTCCACCTAATCTTACCAAATTGTTGTGTGTATGAAAAATATCAAATGGTTAGTTAGTAATAGTTTATTGTTTTGCATATATTCTTCGCTTCCTCTTAATCACCAGCTGCTCTGCACACCTCAGAAAACAAGTCTTTTAAAATGGCAGCTTGTCTACCTTGGAACCTATTGTGATTGTTGGAATAAATTTTACAGAAGGCCTTAAAGATTGAGTGGCTTCTCCGTTTAGCTTTAGCAAATCCAGGCCTTGTTTACTGTCAAAACATTTTTGAATGGCGTCAAACTCTGAATTATGTTGTACAGAGGACTGAAAATAAATAAATTGTAATTTAACTATAAGTGAAAGTAAGAGGAATATAGATAAGGTCTACTAAACTGTTGTAAACATATACAGGGTGACAATAAATAACCCGGACAAACTTTGAAGCAATCTATTATAAATATGTTATGATGCCGCCCTTAAATAAATGCATTTATCGATAGCTTGTACTTTACTGAAACAAATATATTTACATTTTTGTGATTCCCACCAATTTGATATTTGTTTCGGGATACCTAACAATCGTTGTGCAATTTTAAAACTGTTTCAACAAGGAAATCATTCAATGCAACATTGTTCGTTTGCTTGGCATACCAAAACAATCGTTGTGCAATTTTAAAACTGTTTCAACAAGGAAATCAATCAATGCAACATTGTTCGTTTGCTTGGCATACCAAAACAAACGGTCTCTGACGCTATCCGGCGATTTAATGAGCTTGGCCATGAAGGTGACCGTCCCGGACGAGGCAGACCATGCACCGCTAACACTTCCAGAATTCGCCAGATCGTGAAAAAGCGGATCACTCGGAATTGCAGAGTCTCGGTCAGAAAAATAGCCCGAGAAATCGAAGTGAATCGAGAAAGTGTTCGGTTGATTGCCAAAAATGAACTTAATCTCAAGCCCTACAAGCTCCAAAAAGTGCATCTTCTTACGGATGACAATAAGCGCGTGAGACTCCAAAGATGCCGTCAGCTAAAGCGTCGGGCCGCATGTCAAAAATGGGAGCGTATTCTCTTCACGGACGAGAAGATATTCACCATCCAACAGGCGCACAATCACCAAAATGACAGAAGCTGGTCGGCTGCAGCTCCAGGTACCTCTGCAATAATCGAGCGCCGTCAATGTGAGCAGTCTTTAATGGTTTGGGGAGGAATATGCGCCACCGGCAAAACACCCCTTGTTTTCATCGATCAAGGGGTCAAAATCAATCAGGAAGTGTACCGCCGGGACATTTTGGAAACTTTTGTGCTTCCTTGGGCCCAGCAGCACTTCGGTGATACAGAGTGGATGTTTCAACAGGATTCAGTGCCAGCCCATAGAGCCAAATTGACTAAGGACTGGTGCAAAGCCAATTTTCCGGACTTTATCACATCCAGTGAATGGCAACCTTACTCGCCAGATCTTAATCCGATGGACTACAGTGTGTGGTCTATTTTGGAGTCCAGGGCATGTGCTAAACGCCACATATGTTTGGAGGCGCTGAAGCAATCATTGCTCCGAAAAAGGGATCGATTATCGGAAGAAGACCTGCGGCCCATTGCGCTAAATTTCCAGAAACGTTTAGGGCTCTGCATCGCAGCCCAAGGAAGCCACTTCGAAACCGGCTAAATATATGTTAACACAATACCTATTTAATAGTTGTGTATCTGCATTTTTTCTCAAATACAGTTCCTTAAAAAATTCTGATCAAAAATGTGTGCCCGGGTTATTTATTGTCACCCTGTATAAATTTATAATTAACAAGAGGAAACGCTATAGTCGAGAGTTGTTAAAATATTCATTTTGCTATTGGAAATTCCTATAGCTCCACCTATTGTCGGAGAAAGCTTTTTGAGTAATTGATAGTGACGTCACTGCCCATGTGAGGCCTTATAACCTAAATTTCTTCATAAATAGCGAAATAATGTTCCAATTTGCAAAATCCTTGGTAAAAAAATTTTATAAAAAGTCAAACAAAGACATACACTATAATATTATGGACTCCACAGTTTATCGCAGTTTGTGGCCGTTAGAGTGGGCGTGGCCGGTAATATGCACACATATATAAATATATATATCGGGCACCCACTGTACCAAGCAGACTTCTTATATGTGCATATAACTCCGCTTAAGCAATCATAACTGTAACGACCCGTGATATCAAGTAATAGACCCGCACTTTAGTGTACTTAAATTCGGTTTATTTCATTTCTTTATGAACACACGTCTGTCTTGCTCGCTCACTTATTTAAAACTAAACTCTCGTCTGCTCTGTGCAGATTCCCACAATAACTATATACTTAAGAATATGTAACCGCCTCCCCGCTGCCGCTATTGTCAGCACTACGAGGCATTAGACTTCCCGACTCCTAAAAATATTGTAAAAGCAGAATAATCTTTTGGGAGCTTGGATCGGTAACAACGGCAGCTCCAACTAAACGATCAAATAAATCTATTCTATCCATTTATAAAATAAAATCTATTGGGTTATCACTGGTTGGGGTTGGAAGATTGGACTGGCATATACTATAGGGGAAATACTAATTACAGACAGCCAGGCAGCTTATTGAAATTTTAATAAACAACTTGAAACTTTCCATAAGACGTTCCCAATCCTCCTAAGACATTCCCACAGTCAGGAATAAACAAAAAGTTTAATTCATGGGTTCATGATTTCTGGGACAAAACAAAGCTCTGCCACATTCGGCGCGTGCGCAACGGATGCCGTAACATGCTCCTAAAATATGTTTACCAATCAGATGCATGAGTGTAAAGTGACACTTTATTAGGATAAACAACTTCCATCAGAATCCATTCCGATTAAAGGGACCTGTGGGTGGTAAGGGGAAATCGTAATGACAAAGAGACAGACTGTCCCACTGACAGACATGGAGAAGGGAAAAAGGAGAGGGGGAGGGGTGTTTGTGACCACAAACTCTGAAATTTTAATAAACAACAACAAATTTAAACATTGTTAGGATTTCAGTGGCAGAATTTTAAACTGTTTATGGGGTGGAGGAAGGGGTCCAAAAACTCCGAAATTTTAATAAACAACGAAGGCAGCAAACATTATGAACATATAATATAATCTAGAAAAAAAGAATAAGAAGAAAATAGAAAATATAAAAGGTACTTCAGATTATATGAGTCAGGAAAGAAGACCTCAGAAAACTGATTTTTAATTAATCATTTCATTACATACTGAAAACTAAAAACAAGACACAAAAAACACTGCAATAAAGAAACAATAAAATAAACACATTTTTTTTTGTTAAAGTAACGTGCGCAACGTATGCTGTAACATGCGCCTAAAAGATGTTTACAAATCTGATGCATGATTGTGAAGTGACACTCAATTAGGATAAACAACCTCCATCAGAATCCATTCTGATGGAAGGGACCGACAGACAGATAATGGGTTTTGGGGTGGGGGAAACTTAATTGATAAAAACCATTAATGTCATCTGGCCGAGAACCCGCATTTTACTACTACCACACTGCATCAAAGCTTATACCAATATTTAACGGAAAAACAGAAAATTTAACAAGTTTTCTCGATGCATTGGAAATTATAGAATCCATTAAAACGTGAACACGGACAATTAGCTATTTCAATAATAAAAACAAAGCTAAAAGGTGTCGCCAGAAACTTAATCGGAAATGAAACAACTATATCAGAAGTCGTTTCCAGACTAAAAAGCAATGTCAAAGGCGAAGCTGTAGAAGTATTAAGTACTAAACCGATGAATCTACAGCAACGCAACAAAACTGCTAACCATTATACATCAGAGGTTGAGCAGATGACAAAAGCTCTTGAAAGTACGTAGATAACGGACGGCCTACTTTTTGCGTTAGCCAGAAGTTATTCTACTCAGTCTGCAGTTAAGGCAGTGACAAAGAATTGCGCAATTGATAAGGTAAAACTATCATGCAGGCTGGACCCTTCAACACCATGAATGATGCGATATCCAAATTCGTAAATAGTTGAACGGAAGCAACTAGACAATCAAAAACAATCCTTCATTATAAAACCGATCCACAGCGTGGAGGAAACCGTGGACGTGGAAATTTCAGAGGTAACTTTCGTGGTCGTAATAAAATTTAAACAACTACAACAGTTACAATTATAATAATAATGGAAGAAATCAATATAGAAGAAACAACCGAGGCCGTGGTAACTCGAATCGAGGCCACAATAATAATAATAATGTAAGAATTGCACAGAATGCTCCGGGAAACGCTCAACAGCCCTTAGGTACACAGCAATAAAAAATTAATCTTAGTGTAAATATATTCGTAACATTCACAAACTTAGCAAAAGGCAATAAATTAATATTTTTGATAGATACTGGTGCAGATATACGAGTATCTTTGTTAAATCATATATACACTGACAACAAAATAAATATTCCGGGAATCCATCAAGGATTAATTCAATCTAAAGGACTGACTACTAAATATATAATTTAACACCACTTCCATATTGTCGAATCAACTTTTTCAATACCGTGTGTTGGAATTTTAGGAATAGATTTTATTAAAAAAAAATATAAATCAGCTAGATCATAAGATCTGCTCATAATAAGACCAGACAATCTTAACTATCCTATATACTATATGTGAACTATACTATATGTGAACTATACTATCCTATGAACTATATGTTCCAAAAATTTACACCTCTGGTAACAATACAATAGTAATACCAGCAAGATCCAAAGTCGTCCTAAAAATCGAGTTAACTTCAAATGAAGATAGCATTTTAATTCCGAACCAGGAAATTCAACCAGGTATATATGCAGCAAACACAGTCGTAACAACTGCAAATGCATTCGTCCGTTAATTAAATACAACTAGCACCGATCAAATGATTAATATAAACATGTTTTTTTATGAAGCAATAGCAATTTATGATATATCCGAAATAAATAATGAAACTAGAACGAACAATGTAATGTCAAAGTTAACTAAAAATTTTCCTAAACTATTTAATAAACAATTTAAAGAACTTTGTTGTAAATACACAGATATATTTGGACTTGACACTGAACGCATAACAGACAATAATATATAAAATTATAGAAATCCTCATAGTCAAAACGACGAAATTCAAGCTCAAGTCGATAAATTAATTTAAGATAGAATAGTTGAACCTTCAGTCTCAGAATACAACAGTCTACTTTTACTTGTACCAAAGAAATCCATAGATTACGAAAAGAAAAATAGCGATTAGTAATTGACTAATAAATAAAAAATTACTATCAGAAAAATTCACACTTCCTAGGATCGATGATATCTTAGATCAACTAGGAAGAGCAACATTTCAGGATTCCATCAGATTGAGCTGGACGAAAACTCTATGGATATAACGTCATTTTTAACGAGCAATGGCACTTATCGCTTCACGCAGTTTCCATTTAAATTGGCAAAAAAAAAATAATGATGACCATTTCATTCTCTGGACTTGAACCATCACAAGTATTCCTTTATATGGATGATTTAAAATTAATCGCTTGTTCAGAAAAACACATGCTTAACAATTTAATTAGTGTTTTTGACATGTGTAGGAAACACAACTTAAAGCTACATCCTGAAAAATGTTCATTTTTTATGCATTAAGTCACATTTTAGGGACACAAATGTACAGATAAGGGAATCTTGCCTGATGACAAAAAGTTTGATGTCATATTAAATTATCCAGTGCCACATGACTCTGACAGCGCTGACAGTTACATTGCATTTTGTAATTACTAAAGACGATTCATTAATAATGTTGCCGATTATTCTAGGCATATAACAAGATTAAATAAGAAGAATGTTCCATTTGAATGGACTGATGAATGTCAAAATGCATTTGAATGAATTAATAAAGCCAACTCTGTTACAATATCCAGATTTTACAAACGAATTTTGTATAATCACAGATGCTAGTAAGCAAGCCTGTGGGGAAGTGCTAACACAAGCCCACAATCGAAAGCATTTACCAAAGGAGAAAGTAACAAGAACAAGACGGAACAAGAGTTAACAGCTATTCATTTTGCAATCACCAAATTCAGACCCTATATCTACGGAACTCATTTCATAGTAAAAACAGACCATAGACCATTACCATTTTTTTTTCGATGACAAATCATAGTTCTAAATTAACGCGTATGAGACTTGAATTAGAGGAATATAATTTTACAGCAATTTTTACATTGCAAAACCCTTGGCCAAGGTTAAACGACATTATTACTGAAAAGAAATGACTCGTGACAAAACAAAGTACATCCAGAAATGTCAAAAGGCAAAAAGAACAAAAAATGTAAAGACTCCTTTAACAATTACCGAAACCCCGATGAATGCTTTTGACAGAGTGATAGTGGATACGATCGGTCCACTACCAAAGTCAGAAAAAGGCAATGAATATGCAGTCACGCTCATATGTGACTTGACCAAATTAGTTACTATACCTGTTGCCAACAAAAGCGCAGCAACTGTTGCAACAGCAATATTTGAATCATTTATTCTGAAGTACGGTCCAATGAAGGCGTTCATTACGGACATGGGACCAGAATACAAAAACTTAATTATAGACAATTTGTGCAAATATTTAAATATTAAAACAAATATTTAAATATTAAAAGGCATAGAACTTTTGATGAATACATACGATCTTATATTAGGTTGTCAAAAAAGTCTTGCGGGATTTTTATTGAATTTTCAATTGTTCATAAAATTGGTTCCAATAATGCGATTCATGTCAAATATGCGCCGTTTTGTTCGATGACGCGTTCCCAACGAGATGCCAACTTCATAATGCCCCTCTCACAGAAGCTCCCTTCCCTATTGGCAAAAAACTCGGAGAGCCAATATTCACAGGACTCTCTTGAGCTCCCGGAGCTTCTGGCGCGTCACTAAAGATGTGTGTGGCCTGGCGTTGTCCTGGTTGAAGACAATTCGGCCTCTGTTGATCAAAGATGGCCTCTTCTGCATGAGTGCTATCTTCAAGCGGTCCAGTTGTTGGCAGAACAGATCCGAATTGAGCTTTTGGCCATAGGGGAGCAGCTTATAGGGGATTATTCCCTGCCAATCCCACGAAACACACAGAAGAACCTTCCTGGCTTCCATTCCCAGCTCTTGACCGATGCTACGGCTGCAATTTTCGACGACAGGCCTTCCGGAGCGTGGCGCATCTTAGACCACCTCTACACCAGAACGAAAACGTTGACACCATCGTTGTACGGTGGAAATGGGTACTGTATGGGGTCCATAAACTGCACAAATTTTATTGGAGGCTTGAGATGCATTTTTGCCTTTATCGTAGTAGTACTGTAAAATATGCCGTATTTTCTCTTTATTTTGCTTATTGACTTAAAAGAAAAGACAATCAATCAAACACGTGTTGGCGCGTGAAATGACCTGATGCAACGAATAAAACAAGAACTACGCGCTTTCAGCGCCAACTAGCGAAAATACCGCAAGACTTTTTTAATATAATATACTATAATATACGAGGTGTGTTCAAAAAGTAAGGTGACTCTTCAAATTTCGCGAATTTCAAATTTTTCGATTATCGAAACCTTTTAGAAGTTATACGAGGTGTGTTCAAAAAGTAAGGTGACTTTTCAAATTTCAAATTTTTCAAATTTTTCGATTATCTTCAGTTTTGGGAACAAGAAAAAGTCACATGGGGCCAAATCCGGTGAATATGGTGGCTGAGGCATTATTGTGGTGTTGTTTTTGGCCAAAAAATCCAAATCCTTTGATCCATATTTTTCGATAGCAAAAAATCGCCGAGCTCGCAAAACAACTTGTAACTTTACGCCTCTCACAACCAAACAAAAGAGGATGTTCCATTGAAACTTGGTACAGATGTTAGGGAAGAGTGTACCAATATAACAAAACAAAAAAATCGATAATCGAAAAATTTGAAATTCGCGAAATTTGAAGAGTCACCTTACTTTTTGAACACACCTCGTATCGTCAATTCTTTGTCTTTTGTTTCAACACGACCCCACGACGCGCATAATTATTGTCCTTACGAGTAAGTATTTGGTAATACAAGTAATTTGGCAAAACAATTTAATAGCATAGATAGCATAGAAACCATATATAATATAGATGATTATGCTTAAGAAAGTAAATATAGATTAGAAGTACAATCTAACGGAAATAGGAGATAGACATAATATTATATTAATTAATGATCAAAAAAAAAAAAAGACAGTTCATAAGGATAGACTAAAACTCTTTATTTCATAACCAGATTTAGTATGGCCGTACATAGATAATAACATATAAATATATAAGTTAACTAAGTCAACCGGGCGACGGCAATGACCGACTGTCCGAGAGTTCGCTCCGGCCAAATTGCTGACACAGCGTCTGGCCGGAAGCCCGTGCATAGCCGGCAAGCACTACCCATTGGAGTGGCCGCTATGATTCTCTATTTATGTTAGCTTTAAGTTCAGTTCATTTTGAAGTTTCAATAAAGACAGAGCCATCGCTCTCGCATTTGAATTCCGGCACCGCCGTCACACAGAAAATTACTTTTATTATTATTGGTTGTTGTGCCTTAAGGGCCAACGATAACGGAGGTAGTTCCACGCTACATAACACTTAACAAGTGAAAGAAGACCACTAGGCGTACCTGCCTGGTGCGCTACACAACCCCTAAAGAAGGAAGGAAGAACACTAGGTCGACCGGCCCACCCCCTCCCGCTGACGACATAACGAAAGTTACCAGCTACCATTCTAATTTATATATAGATATTTTTTATATATAAATATTTTTAATCATTTCATTTTCTATGTCGTTATTAAGTAAAATATCAAATTTATAAAAAAAACATGAACACAAAAAAAAACTTTTTAAAATAAATTTTAATATATAATAAGAATTAAAATAACTTCATAAAATTAAGTTATTTTTCAAAAGGAGGGAGATGTAATGTATGCACATAAGCGTCTTATCAGATAACATAAATATTGATCGGCAACACTTGGTTAGCCGAAGTCACATCACTTTGTTGTTATATCAATAATATGCATAGGGCATTGCCTTTGTCACTCAGCGACAACATGCCAAGTGCCCACATACATTTCAAGTGCAAACATAATATGATATGCACTCTTAGCGTACCCCGCGTATAGCCGAGTCAGCATAGTTCCCACACTGACCGCTTATATACATATGTAAATGCATAACTCTCTCTCTGCATATTCTACATTTTGTAACTCTACTTATATATAAAATATATAATTTGCTAGAAAGCCTTAGTTTAAGAGAACTACAGAACATTCTAATTAAGACAACCAAACCAAACAGACGACAATAGTCTTTTTTTTTTAACTGTGTTAAAATGGAATCTACAACAGTATAGATGAATGAATTTGTATCCATCCATCTATAACCGTTCGTTTGTCCGTATGAACGCAAAAATCTAGGATCTATAAGAGCTAGAAAGTTGCCACTGCAACTTGGCACGAATTTTCATCCGGCCACGCCCACTTTAACACCCACAAACCTCAAAAAACTGTTGGTCCATTTACCAAAGTTTTTTAAATCGGAATATTATTTCGGTATTTATGACACATTGGAAGTGACGTCACTATCAGTTCCTCAACATGCTTTCTCCGACAATAGGTGGCTCTTTGCGTAATACAGTAACGAGTATCTTATAGTCACGGCACTCGACTATAGCGTTTCCTCTTAATCACTTTGATAAGTCCAATACAGCCAAACCCAAATGCATTGGTTTATCAAATACTACTGAATGTTTTTTCATTTGGATAGCATAGAACTCATTCATTTATTTAAGTTTTTACCAAATTCGACAGAGTCGCTGAACATCTGTAGTAACCAATTTAAAACCTAAATGTTTTCCATGATTTTCCATAATTTTCCCATAGACTGAGTTGTTCATTAATTAAATTTGTTTTTCAAATTTATTCTTGGCATTCTGTCTATGTAAGGTGTTTAAATCAATATAAGTCCTTATCCAAGGTTTTTGTAAAAGGCGAACCCCTCTATTAACCATTTTTAATATTAACTCAGTTTGCATACATTGTTGCAAATTTGTATTATAAATTACATAATTATAACCTATACTCGTAGAGTAAAAGGCTATATTAGATTCTTTGAAAGAATGTAACATGTAGAAGGAAGCGTTTCCGACCCTATAAAGTAAAATATTCTTGATCAGTATCAATAGCAAAGACGATTGATTAAGCCATGTCCGTCTGTCCGTATGAAGATCTCGGGAACTATAAGAGATACAACGTTGAGATTAAGCATGAAGATTCTTGAGGTCAAACATTTGGTTTTTGCGTTTCTTTGCATTTTTCTTTGAAATAGCCCTTGTCTTACTTCCTAAGTTTTTGGCCAATTCGCTGGTCAGCGCTTGTCGACTGCCTTGCGCAATAGGGGCCTCGTTCGAAGCGGTGGCCGGTCACACTAAAGTGATGAGAACGGTGAGATCGCGGATAGATTGCGACCAAAAAACTTCAGGAACCAAACAACAGCCCAGAAGTAGACAAGGTTTGTTGAGATTGTAGGTGGATGTTGCCTGATGCGGAGTAGAAGCTGCGCTAGAGGCACGGAGAATGGACATGTACCGAAAAAAAACGTGCTCGTTCGGAAAAGAATTAATGACGATCTATATGTGTATATTGTATAAATGTGGCTCGTACGTAGATATTGAATTCCTAACTATTTTCGAAAGCCGCAGCCACTCTTTAAGGTTGAACTCGAACCAGAAATTAAGCCCTTAAAAAAATACGAAGTGCACCCTGTATACAATCTTCAGTTCCTGCTGCACCGCAAAAGTACAGTTGAGAAGGCGCACAAAGCCTATGGCCCGGTGCAATGTGCGAACTGCCAAGAATTTGGCCATACAAGGGTCTTACTGCGCCCGGTGTGTAGCTTGTGGTGAGCTTCACTGACTCCGCACACTGCCCAGGGAGCAAAGTGGGTGGAACTCGCGGTGAAATCACACTGCTAACTATAGAGGTTGCCCAGTTTAAAAGGAGCTGAAAAGTCGAATCCACCAGAGGGAATTACTGCCCCCACCCAAATAAACAGTTGATATCCTCCAGGTCAAATCCTGAAGTCTTCTCCTCGACTGTGTCACTCACTATGACCCATAAACTCACCAAAAAAAGCCA
>NW_024573756.1:0-639 GCF_018153835.1 Drosophila eugracilis | reverse complement strand
AAATGGTCATAACCGTTATCAAATATGCAACCTTAAATTTTCCCATTTTTTCTAATTTGGGTTGCAGTATTAAGGCTATAACTAAGCCAATAGTAACCCGAATCTGGAATGGCATAGCTCGTTGGATTCCTTGTTAAATTTCTAACAAAACTGCATTCACAGCTAAAATTGCGAATTTTGATCCATTTCTCGCGAAAATGGACGATATTACCGTTATCAAATATGACAACAAAAATTTTCCCATTTTTTCCTAATTTAAGTTGCAGTATTATTGCTATAACTAAGCCAATAGTTTCTCGAATCTGGAATGGCCTACCTCGTTCGATTCCTTGTTAAATTTCTAACAACACTGCATTCACAGCTAAAATTACGAATTTTGATCCATTTCTCGCAAAATGGATAATATTACCCGTTATCAAATATGCCAACTTAAATTTTCACATTTTTTCTAATTTAAGTTGCAGTATTCTTGCTATAACTAAGCCAATAGTTACTCGAATCTGGAATGGCATATCTCGTTCGATTCCTTGATTAATTTCTAACAAAACTGCATTCACAGCTAAATTCCGAATTTGATCCATTTTTCGAGAAAATGGATGCCATTACCCGATTATCAAGTAATACCCCCTTAAATTTTCC
>NW_024573755.1:0-22809 GCF_018153835.1 Drosophila eugracilis | reverse complement strand
CATTGCCATTCAGTCTCGTATTTACTCTTGTTGCAAAAACAGCTGACGGAAAAAGACACGAAATACATAAATAAAACGGAAACAAAGACAACGGCAGCAGTGAAAAACCAGCAACCATAAAAACAGCAACGGTGAAAAACAGCAAACGTAAAGACAGCAGCAATTGAAAAAAAAGCAGCTACAACAAAGACTTCAGCATATGATGAAAACACCAGCGCAGCAAAACCAACAACAATACGACTTCTTGTACCTTTGCAACAACGCAGCAGCGTCAGCAGCGGCTTGGCGGCAAACCCAACCTTGACGACAACCCCGGTGACGACCAGCAACAGCGACGTAACAGCGACAACCCGGCAGCAGCGGCAACGGCCAGCGGCAATGCCGTGGCAAGCGACGGCGGTAAGCATTTGACAACGACAACGACGACAACAGCGGCGACGACAGCAGCGACAACCAAGATTTGCACAAAATCATACGGAAATGTAAGTCTAGGTTTTTGTCTACATTATCACTCCAAACAAAACAAATAATAAAATCTTGGCACTAACTGCCGGGAATGACTAGAATTCCCTCTCTTTGCAATTTCGCGTCAAAATCGACTTTCTATGAAGATAAAAACTTACATGAATTAATTAGGTTTTCAGTTTTCTTATTTCTCTCAGATATAAAAAATAACTTTGAAAAAAGATAAAAGATTCATAAAACAATATTTTAAATTAGGTAAAAACAACATTTAGAAATGAAATTCTGTTACAGATTGCTATGGGTGTTGAAGGCAATGTTGGACATAAATATATTTTAACATCCAGATTCTAAAATAAAAAATTTCAAACCATGGACGATTTTTGTTTTTAAAAAAAGTGTATTTTAGCTTTGTGCTTCCCAAAGAATCTAAAGGCAGGTCAGACAAACGAGGTTATTACAGAAATGTATCTGGAAACCACTGAGCATGTAAAAATACAACGACAGAAAACTCCTCAGGAACAAGAAACTGAGACTTTTTACCAGCCATCCATATGGGGAGCTCATTCGACCTAGTACTTTCAAAACTACAAACCCCACAGCCCGCACAATGCAAGCCAGAACAGTTACTGTAGGAAGGCCCTTATTCTATGCACTTCAAAAACAGGGCTCGATGAAATTAGCTGGTTATATGGGAGGGCTAAAATCGCTCCAAGCAAAGATAACATCCACAAATTCAAACCTATGAAATCAGGCTTTAAAACTTCTAGATAGAATTTTGCTTAGACCCATAAGCATAGTCAAGTCGGTTCCAGAATTGATGGTAGCAAAGTATCTCTGGAACAGACTCCACTGCAGCCTATAAAAGATTATTCGAAACCATGACGAAGTAATGATCAACACTCTCAAGCCATCGGCATTCTAAAAAATAAAGTGAGAGGATCAGCAGCCGCAATTTTCTCCTCCTTCAATGGTGTTCTTTCCTTTCATACTGGCACGCTTCTGATTTCGTACGCAGGACAAAACTCGACGCGTTGTCAAATCAAGAATTAAGCCTGTCACGAGACAAGGGGCTTCCACTGCTCAAATTCGCAACGAGAATACAGTGGAAGCCCCAACGCTTCTACCAAATAAAACAATAATGACCCATGACATAATACAGCTGTATATCTTCAAATAGAACAGCACAGGAAAGTGACCCACTTTGTGATTCATATCAGGGTTAAGTCTCTAAAATAGCCGTTTTCAGCTGTACGGACTGCCATCAGCTTTAGCATTAGCTGGGAAGCTGGATCGAGCATAAGAAAGTACTTTTGCAGCCACTTTTAACCCCAAACATAATCAGAGAAAATCATAAGCAAAACAGCAGCGACAAGCAGGTTGGGAAAAATCCACAGGCCCAGTGAAATACGGGAGCAGTTGAGAGAGCCCCTCTTCATTAGAACCCAAAAGGAAGTAACGTCAGAGTGGTTCACGCTTGGGTGGGGCCCCACTGGATTCGGGGACCCACAGGTCAGCCGGCGCAGGTGTCCAGGTCAGCCCCTCTCTAGAAGGGGTTTTTATAAATTTTGTGTTAACAAAAAGAAGGCAAATGTTAAACAAAAAATAAATTT
Source organism: Drosophila eugracilis (assembly GCF_018153835.1). Classification (NCBI taxonomy): domain Eukaryota; kingdom Metazoa; phylum Arthropoda; class Insecta; order Diptera; family Drosophilidae; genus Drosophila; species Drosophila eugracilis. Next base: position 20,734 of record NW_024573755.1, on the reverse strand, counting down.
GTGCAGAGAAAATCGCGAAGATTGTAAGCCACCCATTACTGAGACCTGTGCCACCCAGGGGGAGCAGGGCTTGATGAAGAGAAACTCGTGTAATTTTAGATTAAAATCCCTATCCTTACATTTAAAATTTTGGTATGGAAGAAATAAAACTACTTTTAAGACACGGGCACCTCAAAATTACATTGCACTCCAAGTCCCAGGGCTGAAGGCATCCAGTGGCGGCGGAAACCAGCACACAGTGAAGTCAATCCATGGCTTCACCAAAATAGATAAAAAGGTACTAGTTTCAGTGTTTAAAATAAAACACCATTTTTATCTAAATAAACGCCTTAAAAATTCGACGGTATTATCAGTTCGACTTGCTTAAACAAGCGAATTCACTGCGAAACTCAGTTTTACAGAAACCTTATCACACAAATATGGAGATGAAAATCCGATTTACTAGGGCAGAAAATGTCCTTTATAAAATTAATGACGAAACCATTGGCAATTAGAACCACATTTGATAAATGATTCTTAAAAAATCAAAAAGCCTTCCGACCCAGACGAAGCACTCCATTTAACACATCAACACTATGGCAACAATAAAAAACTGATGGGGAACCGGTACCACTCCAGATATTACCCACCCCATGGGTGCAAGCCAGATTCGTCGTACGGGGTTAAAACGGCTTCCAGCGGACGGCATGTGCAGCCATCAGATCCCATGCTCTTTCACCAGCCTTCATTGGGTTGTAGATAAAAGGCATAGACAGAATGGGTTAAGAAGAAGCGATTGGTTATCGACACAAGAGCTGAACCAGAAAACAGTAGACGATAGATATTCTTCTAATTTCGTGTAATACTTTATCGAGAATGGGCGAAGTCACAGTATTTCACTACACACTCGGCCCTAAAATCAGGCTTTACACCAGATGGGAGCTGGCGGAAAGGACAGGGGAAAAACAGCTTTTTTCTCCGTAAACAATACTTAAATGAATTTGCGGGAATGCCATTCCTCAGGCTTAAAACGCTAAAGCATCTTCCAGGGCTATCGATGACGTCCTTAGAGAGGGAATCTCAAAAAGTATGCTACGTCCTACGTAGATGATGTAATCATATTTTCAAAAACCAAAAGAGAGACCGATCATGGGGACGTGGACTGGGTTCGTAAACTCTTGGAAGCAGGTATGAGAGTATCCCAAGAGAAATCGAGTTCTTTGAGCAGTGTTACCTGGGTTTATAGTGACGCAGGACTCAAACCTCACTGAAAGGTAAGGCTATTGAGGAATTCCCCAACCAAAAACTCTTTTCGACCTCAGATCTTTTCTAGAGGGCTGAGCTAATACAGGTGCTTCGTAAAAACTTCGCGACTATCGCAAGACCTAACAAGCATGGGGAGAAAATAGGAAGGTTAGTAAATATCAATCGAGAAGATTCATTATCAACATGAAATAAGAGCAAAAAGAAACAATTCAACAGACTGAAATCTTAGCATCAAGACGTTTTGCTCTCATTCCCAGACACAAGAGCCATTTGAGCCAACACTACGGACGCGTCGGGCTTCCGGACTGAGGCAGTTCTTACCAAGACAGCCGCCCAATTACGATGATATCACGCACTGCGTGATAGCAGCGAAAAACACGGCCAATGGGCGAGGCTCCTTGCCAAATTGTGTGGGCTCTTTTCCAAAACCTCATCAGTACTTATACGGAGCAAAGGGTTGAATCTTTACCGATCATCAACCACTCCCTTGCTTTACCGTCTCGGAAAAAATCAGTAGAAAGCTTAAGCGTTGGAAAGGGATTATTGACGACCAGCGAATTGCAAACTGGTTTTATAAACTGGAAAGAGAATTTCGTAGCGGACGCACTATCTCGCCGAACATTAATGTACCCTAGAAGACGGACGGTCGAACGCCACTATCATGATAGAGTCCCTCCCTTACACCATCGAGATAGCCAATACTTGATGACTTTCTTTAGAAACCAAATAATAGTGAGGGCGGAAATAGTTTCTGGTGGATACATTCATCTTGTTTAAAAGCAAAGTCAGACACATAATCAAAGCCCCAACCAGGAAAATCAGTGGAAACATTACAAGATCACCATGAGTAAAAGCTTCACAGAGTGTCAACATACCATTCTATTCTCTTTTCACCAACTCTAAGCGTTTATCAACACGATAGTGGAATCCTTCTAACCTAACACTAAACACACGAAAAACTTGTTACAGGACATATGGACCTTGAACAGAAATTGTCGCGGAACGACAGGGCTCCACCAGGCAGCTGAGGAAAATATAAAACAAATCCTTAGGGACCTTTTTCCCAAAAAATGTTCAGTTGAAACAGAAATAACATCAAACATAAAACCTGTTCATAGCAAATACAAGCATACCATCAAACAAGGGTCATTGAAACTCCTATACCTTCATTCGTTGGAGAGATCTACACATCGATGGCTTTTCTCAACAGATGGGACCCCCTTTTCCTTTTACAGCGTTGACAAATTCTCAAAACTCGCCATGAGTGCAAACCATCGCATCAAGGGCCATAGTAGATATAAAGCACCCTTACAAATTATAAATTTTTCCGAAAACAAAACGAAATCCTACCGATAACGAAGATCCGTGTTTAAACCAGGACCATTAAAGCAATCCTATTCAAATCACTTTAATATCACCATTGCTCCACCCTCTACAGCGCATCAAATGGCCAAGTGGGGGTTTCATAGCACTCTGGCTAAATAATAGATGCTTGAAACTCGGATGCAAACTAAGCGACACCATGGGGCTAATCCTCCAGCAAACCAACAAATTTTCAAGCCATCCAATCCACTCAGTAAACAGAGCAAAAAACCATCAGAAATAGTTCCACAAAGCCATGGGTTTGACAGAGAAATTAGTAAAAAATTAATGAGCACAGGAAAGACATGGACCATATATAAACAAGAATGGGACATATAAGATTTATCGGGTTGGTGAAAAAGTTTTCAAGCAAAATAAAGACTAGGCCAACAAACTCTCACCGCTATGTTCGGAAGAAACAAGCATTCAAACCGACCTGGGGACAGCAGTCTTAATTAGGGGAGGTGGTGCCAAAGACATACGCTGATGCCCTTCGCCAGCTCCCGACAACACCACACTTTTTTACATTTTACCTTTTTTTATATTTTTACATTTTATATTCATCTATATTTTCTAGGCTAGGGAAATACGACTATAATCTGGGCATTAACATGGCTGCTAGGACGGACGCGACAGTCAAACTAAATGACACACGAGCGGACCACGCTTCCCATATGGGGACCAGGTGACATTGTAGTTTGAGATCTTTTGGATACCCAACATGCAACCGAACTTGTGACAAACCTACAGAAGACTTCATAAACCAGACAGAGGACACACGAACATTCACCGACGACCACGAACCACCAGTTATAGCAACGGACATCGACATATTCGAAGTTATTGCTTCCACTAAAAATCCATCGACCGCCAAGTATAAACTTAATCGGAACAGCCTTAAGGTTGTTGCAGGTACCGACTTTGTGGTTGGGAACAAGTAAAAATTCAACCAAGAACAATTATTGAGAACAGATGAAGGACAAACGGGTTAATGTGTTGAAATTCAAGAACGTTTGAACGAACTTTGAGCGCACTATAGACAAAATTCAAAAATTCGAGACAAAATAAAAGAAACACACCTTTTGAAATCATCCTAGCTAAAAATGGGAATCGTTATCACTGATTTGGAAAACATTTTAATGGGCTTAACTAGCCAAATTAAACATTGTAAGTCCGGCAATTCTAGATAGCTCCCGACATTGCTTGAATTTAAAGACAAACAACCTACTGCTGTTAGCCTGACTGAAATCTTAGAAGTATCTAGTAACAAAGCGTTTTCAAAATTCCGATATTATTCATTTTTCATTAAATTTTCTAACCTAAACATTTGTGAAGATAGTAGTCTATGGTCAGCACCACAACAGATCCACAGGCTTTGCCAAGAACGGAAACCCTAGTCGCCCGAGTGCAGGACCGAAACCTCAAACATCAGGTACTGCCAGAGACGACGGTCAGCGCCACCTTCTGCGGGAGCTCCAAAATAACACCTGTGCTCATGGTGGTCTCTGGAGTTATTGCACTGTTCCACGCTCCCAGGTCACCCTGGATACAATAACTGTGGTAGATCACTTGGCACCCCTCATATAATAGCAGACCAACATGACCTGCCGGTAAGCAAGGACAGGGGAACTCAAGGATACTCTGGAACTGACACCTCGTAACTTATTCAGACAGAATAAACCTATAGGCTGAACTTAGTTCATAAATCAGCTGGAACTCAATGAAAAGCCGCTGTGTCAGCTATGACCATGGTCAACATCCACGACCCACCAAGCTCAGTTGACCTCCCCTTCCTGCACGAGTTGAGTCCCAGGAACCTCCATCACGACTGGGACCCTTAGAAAAGAACTTTCCCAGGTTCCTTCGTCAGCTACTCCCTCGCCCCTACTCGGCTCCTTATCCTGTGCTCCAACCCTTTGGCTCAGCTACCATCACCTGAAGAACAAAGTCCACGTCAACCCAAGAATTAATCCGCTGACCTGGAACTATCGGGTCTACCGGGACGGCGACCACGCCAAAAGGAGGAGGAAGTTAGCACGAGTTCCCAAGTTGGGAAACTGCCGAGTTAACTAGAGCCACATCCGAGTGGCCAGACACACGGAATAAGAAACCGCCGACTTTACCTCGGGGACAATCACCCAGGCCAGCCCGAAGGTTTTGGTCAACATGCGCGATTGATGAACCGCCTCGACTCTAATTGCACTCTGGGAGCAATCACCCAGGGCCCCAGAAACCAAAGTGGCCAACACGCGCCATTAAAGAAATCGTTGTCCACCTCTGGAGTCTATCCACGGATTTAGCCAGAACATCTGTAGCATGATTAGGTGATCATATACAACAGGATAAAATTGCTGATCCAGCACTTTGGCGACAGCGCTGGACCCGAAGACTTCTAACAATGGATCGGATCTTCTGCAATCACTTTTTCCGTAGCCATGGCTACATCAATAAACAATTATAACATTGTACTACCGTTTTATGATCCTTTACCTTAACAGGTTTAGGTGGAATAAATAATTAAATCAATTAACAATCTCTTGTCAAAATGGATCTAGCTAACGGGCTCAGGTGAAAGAATATAAAGGTCAATTATTTAATTTGTATGTGTATTTGTGTGTATGAAAATACTTAAACAGCCTCCTTACATACAACAATGCTAATGAACTTTTTCTCTCTCTCTCTCTCTCTCTTGCGGCGTTTTTGCCACTTTGGCACTGTGCTTTTGGCTATCGTCGTCAGTTGTCTGATATTGAAATTATATCGTTAGTTCTAATAATTTATACGTAACGACATACACAATCACATAAACTAAATTATATTCTATAAACTATATTACTATATACTATATACTATACTATATATATATATATTAAATATATATAAAAATAATCTGATATATCTATATATTCTTATGTGTCCATAGTAAAATGAAGCGACAACGGCTGGCTTTTTGTATTTTATTTAATTTTCTGCTCGTCGGCTTAGCACTTTGTTGTCTTTTTTCTGGTTTTGTTTTCTTTTTTTTTGTAAAATTGCGTCATTTTGTAAAAAAAATTTCACACTGCAAAATCTACTTGGTTTTCAGCTTCTTTTTTTTTGTTTTTGTTTTAAATAAGTTATCTTGCTGTCCGTTTTTACCCAGCTCTTTCCTTTAGCCATTTTCTCTACATGTGTTTCTCATCTGCTTTCCTCTTGATTTTTACAGCCCCACGTGTCGACTGATGTCTCTGAGACTTTTTGGCCAACTGTATAACCGAATAACTGTATTTGGGGCAAAGTTTATGCATGTTATGCACAGTAGTTGGGATATGTACAACACTCTCTGTCCGGTGTTATTTACGCCGCGCATTTTAATTTGTTTCTTACTTGATTGTGCATTTGCACGAAGGCGACAGGAACAGCAACAGCAACAGCAAAAGCGACAGCAAGCCAAACTAAAAATACAATTTAATGGCATAAAGCTAAACTTTTTGGTTGCCCACTTGAACAACAGCGGCGATGGTGGCAAAAAGGATGTCGTCGTCGTCCGTTCATTTCGATTCGATTCGATGACGATGTCGATGCCAGAACACGCAATTGTTAATGGCCCAAGCTGACTTCTTCGTTTGTTTCTGCCGGTTTGGTTTTTTACTGGGTCAAACAAAGGTTTCTGGGCTTCCCTAAGAGTTCTGGGAGGTGAATTTGGAAGGGGTAAGAGGGTTGGGGGCGATTTCAGGAAGACTTTGAAAGGGTCAGGGAAGCAAGAAATGATATTTTAATGGATGAGCTTGGGGAAGGAGCTTCTTTGTAAAATCGGAGCTTATCAAGGTTGGAAGTTAGGTACTTATGCCGTATGAGCCCTAAAATTAAAGAAAAAGCTTTAAAGTTTTAGTATTTATAAACCATATCATATAAATCTTAGAAAATTCAATAAGATGATTTCAATTATAAACAATAACCTAAAAACTCTAACATGACATTTTCCGTGTGTTTAATGCCAACAACTTCAATCGACCTCATCTCTATCGTTCACTGCTCTCATTAAAGAAGCACAACAGCAATTGTTATCCACAAAAAAAGCAGCAAAAAGCATTTGGTGAGATCTTCGAGATCCGCTTGAAAGAGTCGACGTACAGAAGTGTGAAATGCCAAATGGACTTTTGTTTGATTTATGATGTCTCCCGACGGCCACACTTACATAAAAAATGCCGTCACTAAAAGCCGTGCTGGGACCCCTAAGCAACCCCGCTTCAGCCCCCTTCTTTCTAAGAGTAAAAAGGGAAACCTTTGACTAATAAATCAAAAATGCAAAGACCAAAGACGCATACGAAATGTGGAATGCTCCTTTTCAGTCACTAAATCAGCTGCCATAAATCCACTCAATCATGATTGAGTGACAGATATTAATTGTCAAAAAATTTTGCCAGCCTAATCCAAAATTGGTTGCTTATATGAAGGTTGAAATCCAGTCCAAAGAACTTTGGAGAAAGTATCTTCTAGAACTGTTAGATAAAATGGGCATATGAAGAGAACCCAAAAACTGGCCATTGACAAAAATCTGGAAATTGAGGAATTATGGGGAGTCAAAATAGAAGCTAGCTGCGTGGCTCACTTACGATTCGAGACGTTTCCATTTACTAGGCGGATTTCACTTTTGGGAGAAAACCCCTTTGGGAGGTGAAATCTGAAGGGTGGTGGGTTGTAGAAACTCATCAAATCAAAGGGGAGCCAAATCCAAGCATTTTTTTTTTCCCTCTGATTGATGTGGGTTTTTCCTCCCAGCAACACATAAAAAGCCTCTCACGTGACTTATATAAATTAAATGCGTTTTTGGGCTCCCAACTGAGAAGCTGGCGTGAAAAGTGATAGACGGCAGATAGATGGATTCACTTGCTGCTAGAAAAGGAAATATTGGGCGTCAGGCTAACAGTCAGCAGGAAGCCACCGAAGGGAATTCGATGACCGGGGGTGGGTAGTGGTGGTAGGGGGTTTAGCCCCCAAAATATGGAAGAAGATCCTAGGCTGAAGGGGGGGTTCCAGGGGGCCTTTCATACCAGCTACCTCATGAATGTTTGACATGCCAATGGCAAAAAATTTCAGATTATCTGGATGCGAATTTCCTGTAGCAAAAAAGGAGTATGTAAATTTTTCTCTGTCATTGAAAAAAAAAGTAGAAAAAAGACGCTTTATCTATCTATAATTCTATATGAATTCCCTTTTGACAAAAAAAAAAAAAAAATTTCCAAGTATTGTTGAGGCCAACGACACTTTCTAATAATAAATATGATTTATAATTTCTATTTTTGTTCTTTTGTTGTGGCAAAAGCTAGAGGCTGCGGGAAAAAGGTGATTAAAACCAGACCTTCAAACCAAAATAAAGTTGTATAATTTATCAGAGTTGCCGATAAACTTTTATAATCATCGTGATAAAGATGGTAATTGCTACGGGTGAAAATCTAATCAAAGAATATTTATGAGTCTCTTACAAAGAAAAACTGCAAGCAATTTAAGTGACCCCATAAATTAAATACAAACTCAAGTTCAGTACTTATAAATAAATGTTCTTGTTTATATATTATAAAAAAACTATATTTATTAAAACAGAAAAATGCAAATGAAAACAAAATAATTGAATCATTGGAAATTTTTGAAAACAAGTTTAATCTGGTTTTCCCTTTTTATATCTTTTTTAAAAAAAGCAGTTTTTTATTAAATCCTAGTTATTCCACATTGTTGGTTTTAAAATTGACACTCCATGGACAAGTAATGTTTTTCCTTTTATGGTTTCTCCGATTTCGATTTTTAGTTCATTTAGCCAACATTGCGAGTTTATTGGCTGACAAATTTTGCATTGTTTTTCACTTTGTTTTATTTTTAAAACAAAATTGGCTTTAATTTACATTTGTATTTGACAATAATAATTATAAATTGTTGGGGGAAAAATTGTTGACAATTTTGCACTTCCACTATGGTCGTTGTTGTTGGTTGTCCTATTGGCCTTTTTTTCTAATGAGATTTATATTTAATTTGCATAATTTTTTAGATGCTCAATCAAAGGGAGAAACTGAAAACCCCCAGTGATTGTCCCAAAAAAGAAGTGCAGTGAATTCCTTGGCAAGACTTTAATCAAAAGAGGAGTTTTCTGTGTTTGTTCTATGATTTGGGAAAAGGTTGAGCAGGTTTTTCTACTGCTGCTTTGTCTGGCTTTTGGTTAGTATTATCTTAAATTGGAAGTCGCAATGAGCACGTGCCATTGCAAAGAAAAGAAAAAAATAAAGAAAAACGGGTGAAGAAACTCAGAGATAAATTGTCCAAACATTTGCACAAAGATGTATCTGAGATTGGTTGAAGTTCTTAAACAGATTTTTGGTATTCTTTTTTGGAGAGGCATTCTGGCTTTTCAATACTTTTTAATTGTAACTTCCTGTATGTTATTGTTATGTGGTAATTATACAGGCAATTTAGATATTTCAAATCATATAATTATATCTACCAAATAAAAGTGTACGCCCCCTTTTGTACCTATAATCACAATGATAATAAAAGCCACAAATGTTGACTACCCACGCTGTAAACTGAAATGCTACCCATTCATTCCCCGATTTCCCCCATTTTCACTATTCAACAACCGCAGTAAACATTTGCATACACATATACATATATACAGAGATACATTCACTTCATAAAAGTCAGATCCGGAAAAAGTATCTGGGAGATAGCAAAAAAGCTCAGTCTTTGAGTTTTGATATGAAAATGGGATGTGTGTGTGTGTGTAACCCGACAATGGGTCACAGTTTAAATTTCATGTCAACTTCAAAATTTCGCACGAATAGCTTGAGATATTACAAATATATTATATTATTATGCCCAGTAGCTACTGTAGTAGGTAGTAAATGGAGCCCTTCGTGGTGAAATGTATATACGCAAATATGCGAATATATATATGAAGAGCAGAACGGCGGGATCCAGACTTTCGACTCCGAAGCGAAGCAGCAGCCACTTGGCGACAGTCGCAATCGTAAATGCATAAATTCATTGAATTAAAAGCAGATAACTCAATTGAGTGGACAGGCCAACAAGTCCAAGACGTTGGACGCCGGACAATGCATCGTAGGCATTTTACAAAAGAAAAGCAAAAAAAAAAAAACATGAAATAAGATGGAGTCAAGAACCCAAAGATGGGAAAATGCGATTCTTGAAAGAGCTTTAAATCAGTGAAAAAATAAACAAAAGAAAGGAAAAAGCTACGGTTTCAATGGCAGCCAAGCAATGTATGGATGACCTTTATTGTCGGAATAAACTTTTGATTTACAAGCACTTAACTGCTGAAATGTAAACATTTTTTTTATAAAGTAAATTTAATCACATTCCAGGCATTATATCTCAGGGTTTACAATCAAAATCGGGCGACTTTTCATTTCCATCTGCGTGAGTTAGGGCCAATTAAATCGTAACCCATTGACCAAATGAATGCAGACGATAAGAATGTCATATTTGATTGAGGCTTAAAACCAAATGGTGAAAGATACGTCATCGAAAAAAAAAAAAGCAGTTTCACATATTCAAAATCAGACAAAAGAACGAACCAGGTTGTTTCCTCAACTATTCGCTGTGATTGCATTGTTTTAACTACCTGACAACGCCGAATTCGATAAACATGGTCGGATACTCAACAGGTGACAGGTGAAAGGAGAGGTGGACCTATAAAAAAGCAAAAGAGACAGAGGACGGCAGCAGACGGCAAACGGCAGAACAAGATTGATCGCAAAATGGGAACACTAAAAAGCATTTTAGCGCGATTAGTCCAACAAGGGGTAGCAGATACTATAAACAGCCAGACAGACGGATTGAAGGGGTAGCATGGGGGTTAAAAGACCCTGAACAGCCTCTGGTCTTTGGCAGTGGCGGGCAAAGGGTCTCAGGTCTCCCAAAAAGGTGTCTGTTGGCATAATAAATTTAGCATTAATGAGAGTGTATAGGATTGAGCCAGAGTTCTTGTTGTTGTTGTTTTTGTGTAGGTGGAATGGACAAGACGGCTGAAATAGATTTAATTGAAGCTTTGAGCAGGAAATGGAATATTAATGGAAGCTCCTGATGAACTCTGCAGCTGATGCAGTCTCCTCCACAAGATTCCCCAAGGAGCATCTAAAAGTATCTCCAACTTCCATCCTCACCATCAAATGATGGAAGTTGTAAATTGCTAATCTAAGGCCAAAGTTCATCAAGAAGAGACCATTTGACATTTGCATTTTGCCGCGACAAAAACTTTTGTAAAGTTGGTGAAAGAAGGGCTCACTCACTGGAGAGTGGAAAAGTGACCCCTCTTCCTCGGACAGGATTTTCAGGTGTAATATCAACCTGATTGGTCTTCTTGGGGGTGCGGACATCCCTCTCTGGTACTCCCCCTGTGGCGAAAGTGCTACCAAAGACTCATTTCTACTGCAGAAGGTTGAAGGCTTGATTGGCATCAGCAGCAAAAGAAACTGGCAGCAGTCTCAATTAAAAGTGAAGCCTGGAGAAGAAACGGAATGGGAAGGGGACCGTTTGATATTTGCCTGCCGAAAGCCGTAATGCGATCAAATTAGTTGGGCAAGTCAATCAAATGGTAATTCAATTCAAAGTATCCGACCCAGTTAAACTGGGTCAGATGGGGCAAATGGGAGGGATCTAACAAAGTTACTTAGAGGGTTCAAAATTTATATCGAAAGTCTAAGTAACTTGCTTAGTCATTTACGACAAGTTTCTGGGAATACCAAAGCTGTTTTTTCATATTTTAGACTTAGACTCATATGTAACCCCCAACTAAGTGTTTATATGTATATATACGTTATACGATATATATATAGTTATTATTATACATGATATATTGCGTAAAATTCCTGACGTTAGCCAAAGCATTTTGTTGAATCTTTCACTAATCACAGAGAGCATAGACAGAAACGTATTTCTGCACCTTGGGTAAAAAAATAATTTATGTGACAACGTTGCAGAAAACTCAAGTGTTGGCATGAGTGGTGGGTGTAGTAAGGGGGGCAGGTGTGTAGGGGAGGTTAAAGGCCATGTAGTAAAGGAACGCAAATAATAAATCAAATAAAAGCTGCAGAGTGATCGGAAGACCCGCAAGAAGAATGGCTGGGTGGGTTCCAGAGCGGGTTCTGTTAGCATATTATAAAGGTTATTCTCTCTTTAACCCCTCTAGTTCCCCCTCTTAAAAAGTCAAACACAAAATATTCTCTGTCATTTAAATTAATTAAGCTGCAGGCAAACACAATCCTTTCTGTTTTCTCTACTTCTCCAATTTTCACTCCAGTTTCTCTACACAGAGAAAAAAACACAAAAAAGTGATGAAAAGCTGGAACTTCAGAAATCAGTCCTGACACCTGACTCATTAAAAAGTTATTCAAGGTTATTCTGACTTTCAGATACGGAAATTCTTAAGTTAGATAGAAGAGGTTGGGCTATAAGACTGAAAATTGTAATTGAGACTTGTTGTAAAATATGTTTTATTATAATGAAAAAAACATTAATTAGTTAAGCGAAAATTAAAGTATTATGTTAGAAATTTATGGGTAAAGACCAGAAAAACAAGACCTTTTAGGAAATGGAGTTCTAGGATTGAAAGGTCGAAAGCCTTAATGATATGACAATGATATGATCATCACTTTGAAGATCACTTTCGGATAGATACTTTCCCCATGTAGAGAAGAATATCCACTGTTACTGTTCTCCCCCATTCTCTATACACCTCTCTTCCCATAAATAATGAATGAATCAAGTCTCGACGAATTATTGTGGCCGGAAGTAGCACTTAACTCCAAAACACGAGCACGGTCCAGGTTCCAAGAGATGGATGAGGATGAGTACCCAAAGGAAGGGGTACTCCACAATACACACACACACACACGCACAAGTGCTCAATCCACACACACACCAACACTATGCCATAGAAACACGGACATTAGCAGCCCGAAAGGAAAAGACAACACATTTATACAGCAAAAAGTTACAGTGGCCTCACCAAAAACCTTAGCCATCATCTCACTGCACACATTCTCCAAGACTTCTCCTCTCTTTCTCTATGCGGGTATTTAAACTTAATTGCGGTGCTTCGACAAAAGAAAGCAAAAACTGGTTTCGACATCTCCCTTAAGAGTGGTGTGCGGCCGTCTGTCTGTTTAATTTTAATCTCTTTACAGTCCTATCTCTTTCTATGAGACAGATCACAGGAAGTGCAGAGAGTGTCTCCCTCTCTCCCTTCTGCCCCCACTAAGGAGACCCTCAAATCCAGCATATAGCTTTTCCATATATGGCTACAAAAAGGAAAACTTAACTGAAAGGTCAAAGTCAAGCACAAAACCTAAAAATTCATGGCTGTCTTTCTGTCTCTGTCTGTTGCCTCCACGTCTCTAACTCTCTTTCTCCACAAACTATCACTCCCCTGCCAGACACTCTCTCTCTTTCACTAAGTGGTTTTTGGTCAGGCTACAACATTTTAAGGGTCATCGAAATGAGGGATATAGTGTGGGGGGTAGCCAAAGGATGGCGGGAGGATCAGGTGGGGGGTGAAGTGACAGGCTTTGTACCATTTAGGGGAAAATTAGAGAGGGACAACAACATTTACTGAGAAGGAGCCCCCGACTAGATTTTCAACCTAATTGAACTGTTCACAAGGGGTTTGGGAGGAAAGAAGAGAGGGTAGACAAAGTATAATGAGCGGCCAAAAGGATGTGAGTTACTCAAAAAAAGAGGAAAATGGGTAGGCCTTGGTTGGTTAGCTTGAAGGCGTTTACAAAAGCAATTATCATAAACATTGGTTTAAAATACTGGCTGAAAGGGAGGGAGTGGAGTGGAGTGGGTGGCTTTTTCAGCAATCCTCTCTCTTTTATCCAAATTAAACTTAAAACCCACCAAAACAGCAAATGAAATTCTCCGAAATTCCCTAGAAACTTATCATCTAGATGGCACGCACATGTCATTGCACCTGCAATTGTCTTGACCCAACTCTGTACCGCACACACACACACAGTACACACACCAATCCATTAACAATTGGTCAAATGAAAATGGCCTACTCCATTACTTTCCATCAACGTTGTTTTTCCCTACCCACTTTGCTCCCAAACTAACGCCCAAAACATGCATCTGCCAAGCTACTCTAATAACATGAAAAGCCAGAAAACTGGAAAGCCAGAGCGCTATGCACAGGTTGGCCAAGGCAACTGTTAAAGGTAGATCTGTGGTGGTTGTTACTGTATTTGGCCAGCTGATTAATGGAGGAAAATACATAAAATCAGTTTTGCCACCCATACGCCACAATGTGCCGAAGGAAATAAGAGGAGATAAAGGGAAAGCTCAGATAACAAATGTGTATCCCAAGGGCAAACAAAACTATTACGTTAATTACACTGGCCAGGAAAATAAGTAGGGGAATAAACGGAACCTTAGTCACTAACTAAAGCAACTGAAAGCCTTTGGCTGCGTGTGTTTGGTCTTTCTTGGCTTTTTTTTTCCCGCTGCTGTGTGAATTGAAAATGACTAATTTTTAAAGCAACGAAGTAAAATCGAAACACACACAAAAAAATCATAATAAAAAAGCGCATGGGAATTGACCTTTTAAAAAGAGAAACGACAGGAAAAACAAAAACTATAAAAAGCACTCCGATAATTTGCAAGACTAGCGGACTAATGTCACTTAAAACTAACATCTTGAAAAAGCAAGCTAAAAAGCGGCAGCAAGGAGAGTGAAGCCCAGAAGAGGGGAAAAGGTGGACAAAGATACAGATATTATATAGAGATGCTGAAGATGTGGCTCAAGGCTAGTATTTCAAACAAGTTAAACATCTTTTTTGCTTTGCTGCTCAGTAGCTTTAAAATGTTTGTCAAAAACCCTCCGACTAATGGAAAGTTCAAAATCTGTTATTAATCATTCAAAAACAATTCTTTTAATGAAACGAGACCAGATCTTAGAAGTAAATGTGATTAAGCAAATATTTTTACAACAAGGAGCTTCCTTGTCATAAAAACCTTTGACTCCAGCAATAGAGTGTGGAATATTATTTCATTTCATGAAATATCAGTCCTAACCCGATTATAAAACTTCCAGTCAAGAGCATAAAATAAAATAATTCACTCAAATTAACGAGAAAAAAACCAACACCCCCTTATTAATTTATATCTTTTTAAAAATGTGTTTATAATAACTTAACATAATCCGCAGCTCTTTTTCAAGAATCTGAGGAAAGGCCTCTCGAATCTTAATTAAGGAGGTTACTCAACTGATTTGGTTATTACCGCCCCTACGCCTCGACCTTCCCCTTCTAACCATCTATTCCATCAATGACGTTGACTCCCACTTTATAAAAGTTTCCATCAGCATCTTGCGTCACTTGAGGGCGGTATAGGATATATATACATATTTATATAGTTTACATGCTTAGATACATATATAGTATATCTATCGTCTTGTTTCATTAAACGTTGATACATAATATTTTCTTGCATTTTTCCACAACTGATAAGGAGAAATATAATTTTTTTCACTTTATTTCGCTTATATGGACAATTCTGTGTTATCGCGTTGTGGGGCTGACTTAACTCATGATATTGTTATCGGGGTGAAATGCCGGGGGCCATTTTTTGCCACTCCCCCCTTCACCTGAAATAACAACTTGCAATTCTTTCATTTCATATAAATATATAGTTCCATAGAAAATCCCTGAACTTGCCCAGTTTGGTTGGATTGTCAAAGTGGTTTCCATTTGGTCTCAACCAAAGTTTGAAAAGGGGAACATAGTTCGTTTTTATCGCAAATAAAATGTCAAGGTGAATTTCCGATGGAAAAGCGAAACCTTTTAAACCTGGGTAGGGAGGTCATCTCGAGACTTTCTGAAGTGCCAAAACCCAAAGAGCCTTCAGGCCACGCACATCTAACCACATTTACCAACTTAAATTTGATATTTATGTCAAACGGCTTTATCTTTGATAAAAAAATGAATATTGTATTTCAACAACAAAAGGAGAGCTTGGTAACTCATTTTATCGGGTAAGTAAGGTCATTCTATAAATGTATTTATTTTATCAGTAGAATCAAAATGTAGAAAAATTAGAAAACTCCGCCTTTCTGCTATTATTTTATGTCCCCAAGCTTGTTTTGTCTGGGTCTCTATATATACTCTTATTATTTTTTTATACATTATTTGTACATTCTTTTACGCTTTTGTGCCCGCATTTATTTACTTTCCCTTTGTATTACTCCATGATTATTGGCGCGTGCCTTTTATTCTTCGCTTTCGACGGTAATTTTGAGCACGCCAAAAGTTCACACCAACACGGCTTGGAAAAATACGGGCACCAAAAACGCTAAGCACCCCACAGAAATAATATACAAAAAAAAGAGGAAAAAGGAGCAACTTGATCAATAAATTGGTTCTGTCCGATCTTCTTTTCGGGCTTGTAATAACACCGCGCGAGGCAAAGCAAAGCGAATACAAGTGTAGAGCGTATGGTGGTGGGGTTACAGAGGCATAAAAGCAGGAATAAAGTGTAAATCCTGAAATTGCCAACAAAACCATAAAAATGCTTAAAAATAAAAAGACATAAAACAGATGATTGACGCAAAAGTAAGAGGACCATAAAAGATTACTTGAAGATGAGCAGGCTGCAAAAAGTGACTCAAGAGAAAATTGACACTAAGATTTGTAATTCTATCTTAAAAATTAGCTTCCATTTATGCAAGTTTTCCTCTAGCATTGGAAAATCTTCGAGTGAAGCCAGTGTGATGAATAAAACCTAAATAAATCCCGAAAAACCTGTACTTCATCCTGTGTGTCGGAGTGGGAGGCTGGGCTTTCTGGGGTCACAAAGAGGGATGCTTCAGCCGTTTGGCTGGACATGGCCGAGGTGAGTTCACAGGGAAGCCTCCGCCCACGTTCAGCATCTTGCTTTTTTATCTCCCTTCATTCTGCCGTTTCCTCAATCTTTTCTTACAAGCAATTTTTGTCGCTCAGAAATAAAAACAAAGAACAAAGGAATGGGACTTGCAGGGGGTGTAATAGTAAATTTCTTAAGGCCCGGGGCCAGGTTGATGTTGGGTCTGCCTGCCTCAGTTTTTGGGCGGCAGAGAGAAAAAAGAGAGTAGTTGATACAAATACATACATATACATACATACAAATACGTGTAGAGAAGAAGAAGGTGGATATAATGACTGCAACCTATGTCAAGAGAAAGTCTTTGAAGCTGTTAAGAAAAATCGCATTGTTGCCCATTTTCGGGGTTTTCATGTCTCACTTCTTTGCTTCCTTCTTTTATTCTCCTCCTTCGGCAGAGACAGCGACAAAGCAGCAGAGCAAACGTAACGAGGAAGGTGCATTGCTGTAAGCAACCAAAATGCCAAAAATAAAGTTGCCCTCTTTTATCGCAAGCAAACGTCACTACAAGGTTTACTACGCTATTGCAATCCACCCGAAAACAAAGGCTAACCTTACCACAAGCTCAGCCGGCACTGGACCTGGAAGGGTAAGAAGCGTGGGTGAAGTGAGGTGCCCGAGGGGCAGGAGCTGGTCGGCAGATCATCAGTCGTTGCCTCGTCGCTTATGTTTGATTCAGCATTCTCGAATGGTGAAAATGCACTGAAAAAATTAACTTGAATTTTTATAACAATATAATTTTCTTGCATATGTAAGCTAATAAATGTTTTTGCAATTGAATAACAACCTAAGCTCCAAAGGTTACAGAACTGGGTGTGCCTATAATTAAAGCAAGCTGAGTGATTGTAGTGTGCATGGCAATCACCAAATTAATATATACAATAATCATATTATAATACACCCTGAATAAAAATGATCGAGGGCCGGACTAATCAAAGGCAGCGCTACTTATTCGATAAGCGCTAACAATCACACAGAAAACAAGCACAAAACACCAGTACAAGCTCAGTGGAGGAAAAGCCTGGCAAACATCAATTTCAAAAAAATATTTCCATATTACTTAACAGCCTTCATGAGACAATATTAACCACATTGACAACTCCCATTTTAGACCTGTTAAATTTGTAGTTTCAAACATGCTCATCAAAGTCTCAATTAGCTATAATGATAACAACTATTTAACACGTTATGAGATTACATTAAATCTGACCAATTACTGAAAAATAAACACAAAACTCAAAAAAGTAATATGAAGGAATATAGGCATAAAATCACTATGGTTATACATTTTTTTCCTGTAACGTTCACGTCACTGGAAATAAACGTGAGGTGATGAACAATTTTGGAATCTAACTTGCACACTGGAATGGAAAGGAAAATCACTGATTTTAAGTTCCTTCCTCTTTTATCTTCTTTTGTTTGCTGAACTAGATCTTGACGTTGGTATTTATTTATTTATCGAGTTTTTTATGACTTAAAAAGAACGGAAAATAAGTGGCTAACCTTTAATCACAGCAAAATAATTCTACAAAAATCTTGGATAAATATATTTTCTATAAATGCCAAACATACGTAAAGCCATTTTAATTATACACGCCAACAAAAAGAGGAAAAATGAGCAAGGAAACTGAAAAATTACTGAATATCTTGAAACAAACAAACAGATATTGAACTTTGCATGGTGTATTGTGTATGTGGGGCGCTTACTTTTTCTTCTCTTCTTCCTTGTTATTAATTTGAGGTGTCTAATCAATATAATTTTCTGTCTCCGGGGTATTTATATTTTATTTGCTTTGCTTGCGTATTTCTTTTCACTGCTTCTTTCGTTTCCTTTTCTTCTGGCTTCATGCTTGCCTTACCTTTCTATAGGGCATGCAACATTATCGGCGCAACGCAAAAACACAAACGCACACACTGGCGTGGCATAAACTTTTTGCGACGTTTTCGGGCGCGACGCTGGTGTGACGTTACAGAGATGCTGATTGCCATTTCGTGAACTATCCGGTTCCTTCCCATCGCTGTTCCAAGCTGGCATTTTGTTGTTTTTACTACAACAACGCTTTAATAACTTTATTGCTATTTTATATATTTTATGCACGCACAAAAAATATAAGAGAATAATGCAATTTTGTGCCTCTCTCTACTATATAACTCCATATATCAATACGCCATTATATCCTGCTATCACTCTATATTTCTTTTCGCTGCTTCGCTCTTGTTCATCAGCTTTGTTTACGCACACTTAAACACTTAAGACAACAGAGGCAAAAACGAGCGATGTAAAAGAGATGGCGTTATAGCTAGGAGATATGATAAATAGATCCTCAATAACTGCCCAGACGGAGGGCAAGTGGAAATGGAGAGAGGGTAAGTTGGCAAGTCCTTTCTTTTATCGTGAGAACTGACAAACTTGCAGCGGTCAGTGGAAGAACTAATCAAGTGACAAAATCAAATCAAACCGTGAAGCGATGAAAGTGAAACAATGCAACGTCAGCGGCGGCGGCAGAGTGCTGCAGAGGGCATGCAGAGACAGAAAGTGATGGTGAAAACTGGGAGCGCCTGTAATGAATGAAATGAACGAGGCGGAATGCAAGAGCTGAAGAGGAGCGCAATGGCAAATAGTTGTAGAAAAGGCAAAGCGGAACCTCTTCCTCCTTCACTCCCTCTTCTTCCCACCCACACCCTTAGTTTACCGGAAAAAGAAATTCTCATGCATGAGGGGTGTATTTTTCAAAAAATGAGAGAGTGTGCCAAAATGCGAGAGACAGAGAAAGAACTGATCAACTGAGTCAGCTCCCATCAACGCCCCGCCAACGCCGCAAAGCGCCAATGCCACCCAAAAAGACGAGAAGAGTGGAAGAACAAACACACAAAATTCCACAGTGAGCAGTATAGTAGAAACTAGCTTGCAAATATATTACTCCATCTGTATCATTTTGGCAAACGCGTTTCTGCCCTCCTGTCTATTCCTCTGGCTAATCTTGTTACTTCACCTTTTCTTAGTCTTCAAGCCCATTTACTTGTTGGCAACTTAAACCTAGCCATACACAGTAATTTAAAAATTCAGGATTGATTTGCCTTTGAAACCAATCGTAGTTCTATAAAACATTTGAAAATCGTTTCGCTTGATTTTGTTTTATAAATTATAAACCAATAACACTGGGCATTAGAGATAGTCCAGGTTGGTTTTATCGATTTCATCCACCGTACGTATATAAGCAGTTTCAACGTGGTTTTTCTTGGGTTTCATGGCATCTTCGTGAAACAATTGGAGTGTTGCGGCTGCTCTTCCACATCCACTGTCTTCGGTCGGTTCCGAATTTTCCGCCACCCCAAAAACCCAAAGTCACCAGCTGATGATCGTCTGGTCAACACTCACTATCATCTTTTTGGCGGCTTGAACTGAATTTTGTTTGTTTAAGGTAAATGTAAAATAAATCAACAACGTGAGGAAAATACGAGAGCGTTGGGTGAAAAATCATTAAATCTGATAATCCATCGCAATCAAGAGCAAGCACCAAAATAATATCGAAGTATTTCAAATTTTGCACCTTGAATCAGCCTATTTCCACCTATTATAAAGAGCCAAATTTCCCTAACTTTACATTTTCCTTAAAAAAAGACAAATAAAAAGCTTGAGTTGAAGAATCCTCTGTCCATTCGCTTCGTGGTTTTCTTGGCTAACCCATTTATATTAGTGAGAAATGAACATTGCTCTTTAGCTCACTCCGCCTAGTTTGAGAAAACCATTTACAGATTCTGATGCCTGCTACTGGAATCTCTCTCGCCTCCATAGACCACGGCGAATGAATCTTTGACTTTGAGAATGCTTCTACTGATTGAATGACACCACTAATTGATAAATCAAGAAACAAGGGGAGGAATCTACTGAGGTAATTACTATAGAGATCTTGTATATATAAGATAAATAAAAATAAAAATATTGATTAAATCTCCTTTTAAAAACAACAAATAAATCATCAGAAATTCAACTAACAATAAAAATAACTGAAGTTGAGAAACTTCCTTATAAAACCGTGGATTCGCTACAAACCATTACCCAATTCATCTCTTCCATGAATCATCATTGTAATATTTTTTCCTTTCGAATTTATGATACGTTAAGCAAGGCATCAAACCAAGCAAAAAGTCGTTGATAAAGATATGCAAGAATCCCAATGAGACAAAAGAAACGAGTTAAAGAAAGCAATTTCAATGAGAA
>NW_024573754.1:0-21539 GCF_018153835.1 Drosophila eugracilis | reverse complement strand
GTTTGTGGCTGCAGTTCCAATTATACTACAACAGGCAACAGGCAACAAACAGAGCAGCCAACAGGCAACAGAGCAACCCAGGCAACAAACAGCAAACAACAGACAACAAGCAACAGAGCAACAAGCAACAAACAACAAACGAGCAACAAGGCAACAAACAACAAACAACAGAGCAACAAACAACAGAGCAACAGAGCAACAAACCAACAAGCAACAAAGCAACAAGCAACAAACAACAGGCAACAACAAACAAACAACAAGCAAACAACAAACAACAAACAACAGGCAACAGGCAGCAGGCAACAGAGCAACAAGCAACAGGCAACAGGCAGCAGGCGGACAGGCGGCGGGCTGACGGGCGGCGGGCGACGACGGGCGGACAGGAGCGACGGGCTCCGGGCGCTGGCCGGGCTGACCCAGGCGGGCGGCGGGCTGACGGCAGGCGACGGGCTGACGGGCGGCGGGCGGCCCAGGCGGGCGGCGGGCGGCGGGCGACGGGCGGCAGGAGCTGACGGGCGGCGGGCGGCGGGGCGGCGGGCGGCGGGCTGACGGGCGGCCGGGCGGCAGGCTGACAGGCTGACGGGCGGCACGAGGCGGGCGAACGGACGGAGCTGACGAACGGGCGGGCGGCAAACCCCAGGCGACAGGGCGACGGGCGACAGGCGACGGCTGACGGGCTGACGGGCAGCGGGCGGCGGGCGGCAGACTGACAGGCGGCGGGCGGCGGGCGACAGGCGGCGGGCGACAGGCTGACAGGCGGCAGGCGGCGGGCGACGGGCGGCAGGCGGCGGGCGACGGGCGGCAGGCGACGGGCGGCGGAGCGGGCGGACAGGCTGACGGGCTGACAGGCGGCACCAGGCGGCAGGCGGCGGGGCGGCAGGCGACGGGCGGCGGGCGAGACGGGCAGCTGACAGGCGACGGGCGACGAGGCGCAGCAGGCGGCAGGCAGCGGGCGGCGAGCAGGGCGACAGGACGGACGGGCGGCGGGCGGCGGGGCGGCGGGCGACGGGCGGGCCAGACGACAAACAACAGCAACAAACAACAAGCAACAAACAACAAACACAAACAACAAACAGCACAAACAACAAACAACAAACAACAAACCAACAAACAACAAACAACAAACAACAGGCAACAGAGCAACAAACAACAAACAACAGACAACAAGCAACAAAGAGCAACAGGCAACAGAGCAACAGGCAACAGGCAGGCGCAACAGGCAACAGCAGGCAACAGGCAACAGGCAACAGGCAACAGGCAGGCAGCAACAGGCAACAGAGCAACAAACAGGCAACAGACAACAAGCAACAGGCAACAGGCAACAGCAAACAGGCAACACAGGCAACAGGCAACAGGCAACAGGCAACAGGCAACAGGCAACAGGCAACGGGCAACAGGCAACAGGCAACAGGCGGCACAGGCGGCAGGCTGACAGGCGGCAGGCGGCAGGCGGCAGGCGAGCAGGCGGCAGGCGGCAGGCAGGCGGCAGGCGGCTGAGGCGGCAGGCGGCGGGCGGCAGGCGGCAGGCGGCAGGCGGCGGGCGGACAGGCGGCAGGCGGCGGCGGGCGGCAGGCGGCAGGCGGCGGGCGGCGGGCGGCGGGCTGACGGGCGGCAGGCGGCAGGCGGCGGGCGGCGGGCGGCGGCAGGCGACGGGCGGCGGGCGGCGGGCTGACGGGCTGACAGGCGGCAGGCGGCAGGCGGCGGGGCGGCAGGCGGCGGGCGGACGGGCGGCAGGCGGCAGGCGGCGGGCGGCAGGCGGCGGGCGGCAGGCGGCAGGCGGCAGGCGGCAGGCGGCAGGCGGCAGGCGGCAGGCGGCAGGCGGCGACGGCTGACGGACAGGCGGCAGGCGACAGGCGGCGGGCGGCGGGCTGACAGGCGGCAGGCGGCGGGCGGCGGCGGCAGGCGGACCGGGCGGCAGGCGGCAGGGCGGCGGGCGACAGGCGGCAGGGCGGCAGGCGGCGGGCGGCAGGCGGCGGGCGGACGGGCGGCAGGCGGCGGGCGGACAGGCGGCAGGCGGCGGGCGGCAGGCGGCGGCGGGCGGACAGGCGGCAGGCGGCAGGCGGCAGGCGGCAGGCGGACAGGCGGCAGGCGGCGGGCGACAGGCGGCAGGCGGCAGGCGGCAGGCGGCGGGCGGACAGGCGGCGGGCGGCGGGCGGCGGGCGGACGGGCGACGGGCGGCAGGCGGACGGGCGACGGGCGGCGGGCTGACAGGCGGACACGGCTGACAGGCGACGGGCGGCAGGCGGACGGGCGACGGGCTGACAGGCGGCAGGCGGCGGCGGGGCGACAGGCGGCAGGCGGCGGGCGGCGGGCGACAGGCGGCAGGCGACAGGCGACGGGCGACAGGCGACAGGCGGCAGACGGGCGACAAACGGCGAGCAGGCGGCAGGCGGCAGGCGGCAGACGGACAACGGGCAAACGGGCGGCAGGCGGCAGGCGGCAGGCGGCGGGCGGCAGGCGGCGGGCGGCAGGCGGCGGAAGGCGGCAGGCGGACACGGAGCTAACGGGCGGCAGGCGGCGGGCGGCAAACGGCAAGCGGCAAGCGGCAGGCGACAGGCGGCAGGCGGCAGGCGGCAGGCGGACAGGCGGCAGGCGGCGGGCGGCGGGCGGACAGGCGGCGGGCGGCGGCGCGGCGGGCGGCAGGCTGACGGGCGGCGGGCGGCAGGCGGCAGGCGGCAGGCGGCAGGCGGCAGGCGGCAGGCGGCGGGCGGCAGGCGGCAGGCTGACGGGCGGCGAGGGCGGCAGGCGGCCGGCGGCAGGCGGCAGGCGAGCAGGCGGCAGGCGGCAGGCGGCGGGGCGGCAGGCGGCGGGCGGCGGGCTGACGGGCGGCGGGCGGCCCGGGCGGCGGGCGGACGGGCGGCGGCGGCGGGCGACAGGCGGCGGGCGGCAGGCGGCGGGCGGCAGGGCGGCGGGCGGCGGGCGGCGGGCGGACAGGCGGCGGGCGGCAGGCGGCGGGCGGCAGGCGGCGGGCTGACGGGCGGCGGGCGGACGGCAGGCGACAGGCGGCGGGCGGACGGGCGGCGGGCGGCAGGCGGCAGGCGGCAGGCGGCAGGCGGCAAGGCGGCGGGCGGCAGGGCGGCAGGCGGCAGGCGGCGGGCGGCGGGCGGCGGGCGGCAGGCGGCGGGCGGCGGGCGGCGGGCGGCAGGCGGCGGGCGGCGGGCGACGGGCGGCCAGGCGGCGGGCGGCGGGCGGCAGCGGGCGGCAGGCGGCGGGCGACGGGCGGCGGGCGGCAGGCGGCGGGCGGCGGGCGGCGGGCGACGGGCGGCGGGCGACGCGGGCGGACGGGCGGCGGGCGGCAGGCGGCGGGCGGCAGGCGACAGGCGGCGGGCGGCAGGCGGCGGAGGCGGCGGGCGGCGGGCGGCAGGCGGCGGGCGGCGGGCGGCGGGCGGCAGGCGGCAGGCGGCAGGCGGCAGGCGGCAGGCGGCGGGCGGCAGGCGGCAGGCGGCAGGCGGCAGGCGGCAGGCGGCAGGCGGCGGGCGACGGGCGGCGGGCGGCAGGCGGCGGGCGGCGGGCGGCAGGCGGCAGGCGGCAGGCGACGGGGCGGCGGGCGGCGGGCGGCAGGCGGCAGGCGGCAGGCGACGGGCGGCAGGCGGCAGGCGGCAGGCGGCAGGCGGCGGGCGGCGGGCTGACAGGCAGGCAGGCAGCAGGCGGCAGACGGCAGACACAGACAGCAAGGCGGCAGGCGACAAACGGCAGGCGACAACAGGCAACACCGGCAACAAAGGCGACAGGCAACAGGCGGCAAACAACAGGCGACAGGCGGCAGCAGGCGGCAGGCGGCAGGCGGCAGGCGGCGGGCAACAGGCGGCGGCGGGCGGCAGGCGGCCGGGCGGCGGCGGCAGGCGGCAGGCGGGGCGGCAGGCGGCAGGCGGCAGGCGGCAGGCGGCGCGGCGGGCGGCGGGCGGCAGGCGGCAGGCGGCGGCGGGCGGCGACGGGGCGGCGGGCGGCAGGCGGCGGGCGGCGGGCGGCGGGCGGCAGGCGGACGGGCGGCGGAGGCGGCGGGCGGCGGGCGGCGGGCGGCGGGCGGCGGGCGGCGGGCGGCGGGCGGCGGGCGGCAGGCGGCGGGCGGCAGGCGGCAGGCGGCGGCGGCAGGCGGCGGGCGGACGGGCGGACAGGCGGCGGGCGGCGAGGCGGCGGGCGGCAGGCGGCGGGCGGCGGGCGGCGGGCGGCGGGCGGCGGGCGGCGGGCGGCGGGCGGCGGGCGGCGGGCGACGGGCGGCAGGCGGCGGGCGGCGGGCGGCGGGCGGCGGGCGGGCGGGCGGCAGGCGGCGGGCGGCGGGCGGCGGGGCGGCGGGCGGCAGGCGGCGGGCGGCGGGCGGGCGGCGACGGGCGGCAGGCGGCAGGCGGACGGGCGGCGGGCGGCAGGCGACGGGCGACGGGCGGCAGGCGGCGGGCGGCAGGCGGGGCGACGGGCGGCGGGCGGCGGGCGGCGGGCGGCGGGCGACGCGGGCGGACGGGCGGCGGGCGGCGGGCGGCGGGCGGCGGGCGGCGGGCGACGACGGGGCGGCAGGCGGCAGGCGGCAGGCGGCGGGCGGCAGGCGACAGGCGGCAGGCGGCAGGCAGGCGGAGGCGGCAGGCAGCAGGCGGCAGGCGGCAGGCGGCAGACGGGCAGCGAGGCGGCAGGCGGCAGGCACGGGCGGCAGGCGGGCGACAGGCGGCAGGCGGCAGGGCGGCAGGCGACAGGCAGGCGGCGGCAACGGGCGACAGGCAACAGGCGGCAGGCGACAAAGGCGGCAGGCGGCAGGCGGCAGGCGGCAGGCGGCAGGCGGCAGGCGGCAGGCGGCAGGCGGACAGGCGGCAGGCGGACGGGCGGCAGGCGGACAGGCGGCGGGCGGACGGGCGGCGGGCAACAGGCGGGCGGCGGGCGGCGGGCGGACAGGCGGCGGGCGGCAGGCGACAGGCGGCAGGCAACAGGCGGCAGGCGGCGGGCGGCGGGCGGACGGGCGGCAACGGCGGGCAGGCGGGCAGGCGGCAGGCGGGCGGCGGGCTGACGGGCGGCAGGGCGACAGGCGGCAGGCGGCAGGCGGCGGGCGACGGGCGGCGGGCGGCAGGCGGCAGGCGGACGGCGGCGGGCGGCAGGCGGCGGGCGGCGGGCGGCGGGCGGGCGGCAGGCGGCGGGCGGCGGGCGGCAGGCGGCGGGCGGCGGCGGCGGGCGGGCAGGCGGGCGACAGGGCGACAGGCGGCGGGCGGCAGGCGGCGGGCGACAGGCGGCAGGCGGCAGGCTGACGGGCGGCAGGCGGCAGGCGGCGGGCGGGGCGGCGGGCGGCAGGCGGCGAGGCGGCAGGCGGCAGGCGGCGGGCGGCGGCGCAGGCGGCGGGCGGCGGGCGGCAGGCGGCGGGCGGCAGGCGGGCGGCGGGCGGCGGGCGGCGGGCGGCAGGCGACGGGCGGCGGGCGGCGGGCGGCAGGCGGCGGGCGGCGACGCGGCAGGCGGGCGGCGGGCGGCGGGCGGCAGGCGGCGGGCGGCGGGCGGCAGGCGGCGGGCGGCGGGCGGCGGGCGGCGGGCGGCGGGCGGCAGGCGACGGGCGGCAGGCGGCAGGCGGCGGGCGGCGGGCGGCGGGCGGCAGGCGGCGGGCGGCAGGCGGCGGGCGGCAGGCGGACAGGCGGCGGGCGGCAGGCGGCAGGCGACGGGGCGGCGGGCGGCGGGCGGCGGGCTGACGGGCGGCAGGCGGCGGGCGGCGGGCGGACGGCAGGCGGCAGGCGGCGGGCGGCGGGCGGCAGGCGGCAGGCGGCAGGCGGCAGGCGGCAGGCGGCAGGCGGCAGGCGGCAGGCGGCAGGCGGCGGGCGGCGCAGGCGGCGGGCTGACAGGCGGCAGGCGACAGGCGGCAGGCGGCGGGCGGCGGAGGCGGGCGGGCGGCGGGCAGGCGGGGCGGCAGGCGGACAGGCGGCAGGCGGCAGGCAACAAGCGGCAGGCGGCAGGCGGCAGGCGGCGGGCGGCGGGCGGCAGGCGGCAGGCGACGGGCGGCAGGCGACAGGCGCGGGCGACAGGCGGCAGGCAACAGGCAACAGGCAACAGGGCAACAGGCACGGGCAAACGCAACAACAGGCAACAGGCAGCAGAGCAGCAGGCAACAGGCAGGCAGCGGCAACAGGGCGGCAGGCAACAACAGGGCGGCAGCAAACGGCAAACGGCAGGCAGGCAACGACAGGGCGGCAACAGGCGACAGGCGGGCGGGCGGCGGCAACAGGCGGCAGGCAGGCGGCAGGCGGCAGGCGGCGACGGGCGGCGGGCGGGCAGGCGGCAGGCGGCGCAGGCGGGCGGCAGGCGGCAGGCTGACGGGCGGCGGGCGGCGGGCGGCGGGCGGCGGGCGGCAGGCGGCGGCGGCGGGCGGCAGGCGGCGGGCGGCAGGCGGCAGGCGGCAGGCGGCGAGGCGGCGGGCGGCGGGCGGCGGGCTGACAGGCGGCGGGCGGCGGCTGACGGGCGGCAGGCGACGGGCGGCAGGCGGCAGGCGGCGGGCGGCAGGCGGCGGGCGGACAGGCGGCAGGCGGCAGGCGGCAGGCGGCGGGCGGCAGGCGGCGGGCGGCGGGCGGCGGGCGGCGGGCGGCGGGCGGCGGGCGGCAGGCGGCGGGCGACGGGCGGCGGGCGGCGGGCGGCAGGCGGCAGGCGGACGGGCGGCGGGCGGCGGGCGGCAGGCGGCAGACTGACAGGCGGCGGGCGGCGGGCGGCGGGCGGACAGGCGGCAGGCGGCGGGCGGCGGGCGGCAGGCGGCCGGGCGGCAGGCGACAGGCGGCAGGCGGCACGGGCGACGGGCGGCGGGCGGCGGGCGGCGGCAGGCGGCGACTGGCAGGCGGCAGGCGGCGGGCGGCAGGCGGCAGGCGGACGGGCGGCAGGCGGCAGGCGGCGGGCGGACGGGCTGGGAACGGCGGCAGGCGGGCGGCGGGCGGCGGGCTGACGGGCGGGCGGGCGGCGGGCTGAGGCGGCGGGCGGCGGGCGGCGGGCGACGGGCGGCGGGCGGCGGGGCGGCGCGCGGAGCGCGACAGGCGGCAGGCGGACAGGCGGCAGGCGGCGGGCGACGGGCGGCGGGCGACGGGCGGCAGGCGGCGGGCGGCAGGCGGCAGGCGACGAGGCGGCGGGCGGCAGGCGGCAGGCGGCAGGCGGCACGGCCAGGCGGCAGGCGACAAACAACAGGCAAACTGACAAACGGCAGGCAACAGGCAACAAGCAACAAGCAACAAACAGCAAACAACAAAGCAACAGACAAAACAACAGGCAACAAACAACAAACAACAAACAACAAACAACAAACAACAAGCAGCAAACAAAGCAACAGACAACAACAGGCAACAGGGCAACAAGCAACAAACAACAAACAACAACAGGCAACAAACAGCAAACAGCTAACAAACAACAAACAACAAACAACAAACAACAAACAACAAACAACAAACAACAAACAACAAACAACAAACAACAAACAACAAACAACAAACAACAAACAGCAAACAACAAACAACAAACAACAAACAACAAACAACAAACAACAAACAGCACAAACAGGCAAGCAACAAACAACAAACAACAGAAGCAACAGGCAACAAACAACAGGCAACAGGCAACAAGCAACAAGCAACAAACAAGGCAACAAACAACAAACAAAGCAACAAACAACAAACAACAGCAACAGAGCAACAAACAACAAGCAACAAGCAACAAGGCAACAGACAACAGGCAACGGGCAACAGGCAACGGGCAACAGGCGAACAACAGACAACAGGCAACAGCGCAGCAACGGCAGCAACAGGCTAACAGGCAACAGGCAACAGGCAACAGGCAACGGACCAGCAAACGGGCGGCAGGCGACAAACGACGAGCGACAGGCTGACAGGCTGACGGGCGGCAGGCGGACGAGGCGACGAACCAGGCGGCGGCAGGCTGACGGGCGGCGAGGCGGACGGGCGGCGGGCGGCGGGCTGACGGGCGGACCGGGCGACGGGCTGACCTGACGAGGCGGCAGGCGACGGCGGCAGGCGGACAGGCGGCGGGCGGCAGGCGGCGGGCGGCGGGCGGCGGGCGGCAGGCGGCAGGCGGCAGGCGGCGGGCTGACGGGCTGACGGAGCTGACGGCGGCAGGCGGCGGGCGACGGCGACAGGCGGCAGGCGACAGACTGACGGGCTGACGGGCCGAGCGGGCGGCGGGCGACGGGCGGACGGGCGGCGGGCGGCGGGCTGACGAGCGGCAGGCGGCGGGCGGCAGGCGGCAGGCGGCGGGCGGCGGGCGGCGGGCTGACGGGCGGCAGGCGGCGGGCGGCGGGCTGACAGGCGGCAGGCGGCAGGCGGCAGGCGACGGGCGGCGGGCAGGCGGCGGGCGGCGGGCGGCAGACTGACAGGCGGCAGACTGACGGGCGGACGGGCGGCGGGCGACAGACGGCAGGCTGACAGGCGGCGGGCGGCAGGCGGCGGGCGGCAGGCGGCGGGCGGCGGGCTGACAGGCGGCGGGCGGCAGGCGGCGGGCGGCGGGCGCGGGCGGGCGGCGGGCGGCAGGCGGCGGGCGGCGGGCGGCTGCGGGCGGCGGGCGGCGGGCGGCGGGCGGCAGGCGGCAGGCGGCGCGGCAGGCGGCAGGCGGCGGGCTGACAGCGGCCGGGCTGACAGGCGGCAGGCAACAGGCAACAGGCAACAGGCAACAAACAACGAGGCGGCGAGCGGCGAGGCGACGAGGCGGCGGGCGGCTGACAGGGCAGCAAGCAGCAAACAACAAACAGCAAACAACAAACAACAAGCAACAAACAACAAAACAACAAACAACAAACAAGCAACAAACAACAAACAACAAACAACAAACAACAAAGCAACAAACAACAGAGCAACAAACAACAAAGCAACAAACAACAAGCAACAAGCAACAAAGCAACAAACAGGCAACAGGCAACAAAGCAACAAGCAACAAGCAACAGGCAACAAGCAACAAGCAACAACAGAGCAACAAGCAACAAACAGCAAACAACAAACAACAAACAACAAGCAACAGGCGCAAACAGCAAACAACAAACAACAAGCAACAAACAACAAACAACAAACAACAAACAACAAACAACAAACAACAAACAACAAACAGCAAACAACAAACAACAAACAACAAGGCAACAGACGGCAGGCGGCGGACGGCAGGCGGCAGGCGGCGGGCGGACAGGCGGCAGGCGGACAGGCGGCAGGCGGACGGCAGGCGGCGGGCGGCCGGGCGGCGGGCGGCGGGCGACGGGCGGCGGCGACAGGCGACGGGCGGCAGGCGACAGACGCTGACGGGCTGACGGGCTGACGGGCGGCAGGCGGCAGGCGACGGGCTGACGGGCGGCGGCGGCGGGCGGACGGGCGACGGGCGACGGGCGGCGGGCTGACGCAGGGCGGACGGGCGACAGGCGGCGGGCGGCAGGCGACGGGCGGACGGGCGGCGGGCTGACGGGCGGCGGGCGGCGGGCGGCAGGCGGCGACGGGCCGGGCGGACGGGCGGCAGGCGGCGGGCGGCGGGCGACGGGCGGACAGGCGGCGGGCTGACGGGCGGCGGGCGGACGGGCGGCGGGCGACGGGCGGACGGGCGGCGGGCGACGGGCGGGACGGCGACGGGCTGACGGGCGGCAGGCGACGGCAGACTGACGGCGGAGCTGACGGGCGACGCGGGCGACGGCGCGGCGGGCTGACGGGCGACGGGCGGGCGACGCGGGCGACGGGCGGCGCTGACGGGCGGCAGACGGAGCAGGCGGCAGGCGACGGGCGGCGGGCGACGGGCTGACGAGGCGACTGACGGGCGGCCGGGCGGACGGGCGGACGGGCGGCGGGCGGGGCGGCGGGCGGACGGGCGGCGGGCGGACGGGCGGCGGGCTGACGGGCTGACGGAGGCGACGGGCGGCGGGCTGACGGGCTGACGGGCGGACAGGCGGCGGGCGGCGGGCGACGGGCGGCGGGCGACGGGCGGCAGGCTGACGACGGGCGGCGGGCTGACGGGCGAGCGGGCGGCGGGCTGACGGGCTGACGGGCGGCGACGGGCGACAGGCTGACAGGCAGCAGGCGACAGGCAACAAACAACAAACAACTAACACAGACAACAAACTAACAAACAACAAACAACAACAAGCAACAAGCAACAAACAACAAGCAACAGGCAACAGGCAACAAACAACAAGCAACAGAGCAACAAAGCAACAAACAACAAACAACAAAGCAACAAACAACAAACAACAGACAACAAACAGCAGCAACCAACAGCAAACAAGCAAACAACAAACAACAAACAACAAACAACAAACAACAAACAACGGAAACAACAAACAACAAACAACAAACAACAAACAACAAACAACAGGCAACAACAGCAAAACAACAAACAACAAACAACAGCAACAAACAACAAACAACAAACAACAAACAACAAACCCAACAAACAACAAACAACAAACAACAAACAACAAACAACAAACAACAAACAACAAGCAACAAACAACAAGGCAACAGGCAACAGGCGGCGGAGCGGCAGGCGGCGAACAACAAACAACAAAACAACAAACAACAACAGAGCGACAAACAACAAGCAACAAACAGGCAAACGGGCGACAAACAACAAGCAACAGACGACAGGCGGCAGGCGGCGGCGGGCGGCGGGCGGCGGGCTGACGGGCGACAGACGACGGGCGGCAGACGACGGCTGACGGGCGGACGGGCGACAGGCTGACGGGCGGCAGGCGGGCGGCGGGCAGGCGGGCGGGCGACGGGCGGACGGGCTGACGGGCGGCGGGCGCAGGCGGCGACGGGCTGACGGGCGGCGGCGGGCAGGCGACGACGGGCGACGGGCGGCGGGCGGCGGGCGACGGGCGACGGGCGGACGGGCGGACGGGCGGCGGGCGACGGGCGGCGGGCGGCAGGCGGCGGGCTGACGGGCGACGGGCTGACGGGCGCGCAGGCGGACGGGCGGCAGGCTGACGGGCGGCGGGCGACGGGCGGCGGGCGGCAGGCGGCGGGCTGACAGGCGACGGGCGGCGGGCGGACGGACGGGCGGCGGGCGGCCGGGCGGCGGGCTGACGGCGGGCGGCGGGCGGCGGGCTGACGGGCGGCGGGCGACGGGCGGCGGGCTGACGGGCGGACGGGCGGCGGCGGCGACGGGCGGCAGGCGGCAGGCGGCGGGCTGACGGGCGGCGGGCGGCGGGCGGACGGGCGGACGGGGCGGCGGGCGGGCGACGGGCGGACAGGCGACGGGCGACGGGCGGACGGGCTGACGGGCGGACCCGGGCGGCTGACTGACGGGCGACAGGCGACGGGCTGACGGGGCGGCGGGCGGCGGGCGGACAGGCGGCGCGGGCGGCGGACGCTGACGGGCGGCGGGCTGACGGGCGGGGCAGACGGCAGCGACGGGCGGACGGGCTGACGGGCGGCGGCGGGCGGCGGGCGGCGGGCTGACGGGGCGACGGGCGGCGGGCTGACGGGCTGACGGGCGACAGGCAACAAACTAACAAAAACAACAAACAACAAGCGCAAACAGCACAAACAACAAGCAACAAACAAGCAACAAACAACAAACAACAAACAACAAACAACACAAACAACAAACAACAAACAACAAACAGCAAACAACAAACAAAGCAACAAACAACAAACAGAAACAACAAACAACAAACAACAAACAACAAACAACAAACAACAAACAACAAACAAACAACAAACAACAAACAACAAGCAACAAACAACAAACAACAAACAACAAACAACAAACAACAAACAAACAACAAACAACAAACAACAAACAACAAACAACAGGCACAAACAACAAACAACAAACAACAAACAACAAACAACAAACAACAAACAGACAAAGCAACAAGCAACAAACAGCACAAACAACAAACAACAAACAACAAACAACAAACAGCAAACAGCAACAAACAACAAGCAACAAACAAACAGAGCAACAAACAGCAAACGACAAACAACAGGCAACAAACGGCTGGCGGGCAAACAGCCGACGGGCGACAGCGGCGACAAGCTGACGGGCGGACAGGCTGACGGGCGGCGGGCTGACGGGCGGCAGGCTGACGGGCTGACGGGCGGCGGGCGGACGGGCTGACGGGCGGACGGGGCGACGGGCGACAGGGCGACGGGCTGACGGGCGACGGGCGGCTGACGGGCTGACGGGCTGACGGGCGAGGCGACGGGCTGACGGGCGGCGGGCGGCGGGCTGACGGGCGGCGGGCGACGGGCTGACGGGCGGCGAGGCGCGGACAGGCTGACAGGCGGCGGGCGGCGACGGGCTGACGGGCTGACGAGGCGGCGGGCGACGGGCGGCAGGCGGGGCGACGGGGCTGACGGGACGGGCGGCGGGCGACGGGCTGACGGGCGGCAGGCGACGGGCGGGCGGCGGGCTGACGGGCGACGGCGGGCGGGCGCGGGCTGACGGGCTGACGGGCGGCGGGCTGACGGGCGACGGCGAGGCACAGACAGACTGACGGGCGACGGGCGGCCGGGCGGCGGGCGGCGGGCGGACGGGCCGGGCGGACGGGCGGCGGACGACGGGCGGACGGGGCGGCGGACGGCAGGCGCTGACGGGCTGACGACGGGCGGCGGGCTGACGGGCGACGGGCGACGGGCGGCAGGGCGACGGGCTGACGGGCGACGGGCTGACGGGCGACTGACGGGCGACGGGGACGCGACGGGCGGCGGGCTGACGGGCGACGGGCGGCGGGCGACGGGCGGACGGCGACGAGGCGACGGCGGCGGCAGACTGACGGGCGACGGGCGGCGGGCGACGGGCGGACGGGCTGACGGGCGGACGGGCGGACAGGCGGCGGGCTGACGGGCGACGGGCGGCAACAGGCGAAACGGAACAGGCAACAAACAACGGGCAAACAACAAACAACAAACAACAAACAACAAACAACAAACAACAAACAACAAACAACAAACAACAAACAACAAACAACAAGCAACAAGCAACAAACAACAACAACAAACAACAAACAACAAACAACAAACAACAAACAACAAACAACAAACAACAAACAACAAACAACAAACAACAAACAACAAACAGCAAACAACAAACAACAAACAACAAACAACAAACAACAGAACAACAAACAACAAACAGCAACAGGCAACAGGCAACAGGCAACAAACAACAAACAACAAACAACAAACAACAAACAACAAACAACAAACAACAACAAACAACAAAGGCAACAAACAACAAACAACAAACAACAGGCAACAAACAACAAACAACAAAACAACAAACAACAAACAGAACAACAAACAACAAACAACAACAAACAACAAACAAGCAACAAACAACAAACAACAAACAACAAACAAGACAAACAACAAACCAACAAACAACAAACAACAGAGCGGAACAACGGGCGGCAAACTGCGGGCGACGGGCTGACGGGCTGACGAACTGACGGGCGACGCAGGCTGACGGGCTGACGGGCGAGGCGGGCGACGGCAGGCGACGGGCGGCGGGCTGACGGGCTGACAGGCTGACGGGCGACGGGCGACGGGCTGACGGGCGGCAGGCTGACGGGCTGACGGGCGGAGGCGGCGGAGCTGACGGGCTGACGGGCGACGGAGCTGACGGGCGGACGGGCGGCGGGCTGACGGGCGGACGAGGCTGACAGGCGACGCGACGGGCGGCGGCGGGCGGCGGGCTGACAGGCGACGGGCGACGGGCGGCTGACGGGCGACAGGCTGACGGGCGACGGGCGGCGGGCGGCGGGCGGCGACGGGCGGACGGGC
Organism: Drosophila eugracilis; assembly: GCF_018153835.1. Lineage (NCBI taxonomy): Eukaryota > Metazoa > Arthropoda > Insecta > Diptera > Drosophilidae > Drosophila > Drosophila eugracilis. Next base: position 7,830 of record NW_024573754.1, on the reverse strand, counting down.
GGACGGCGACCGGGCGACCGGCGGACAGGCGACGGGCTGACGGGCTGACAGGCGACGCTGACGGGCGACGGGCTGACGGGCGACGGGCGGACAGGCGGCGGGCGACGGGCGGGGCGACGGCGACAGGCGGCAGGCTGACGGGCTGACGGGCGGCGGGCTGACGGGCTGACGGGCTGACGAGGCGGACGGGCTGACGGGCGACGGGCTGACGGGCGACGGGCGGGCTGACGGGCGGCGACTGACGGGCTGACGGGCTGACGGGCGACGGGCGGCGGGCTGACGGGCTGACAGGCGACGGGCTGACGGGCGGCAGGCGGACGCGGGCTGACAGGCGACGGGCTGACAGGCGGACAGGCGGCACGACGGGCGACAGGCTGACGACAGGCTGACAGGCGGCGGGCGGGCAACAGGCGACGGGCGGCAGGCTGACGAGGCGACGGGCGACGGGCTGACAGGCGGCGGGCGGACGGGCGGCGGGCGGACGGGCTGACGGGCGGGCGGGCGGACGGGCTGACAGGCTGACAGGCGACGGGCGGCGGGCGACAGGCGACAGGCGACGGGCGGCGGGCTGACGGGCGACAGGGCGACAGGCGACGGGCTGACCAGGCTGACAGGCGACAGGCGACAGGCTGACAGCAGGCGGCAGACGGCGACAGGCAACAAACAACAAACAACAAACAACAAACAACAAACAACAAACAACAAACAACAAACAACAAACAACAAACAACAAACAACAAGCAACAAACAACAAACAACAAACAACAAACAACAAACAACAAACAACAAACAACAAACAACAAACAACAAACAACAAACAAACAAGCAACAAACAACAAACAACAAACAACAAACAAACAACAACAAACAACAAAGCAACAGGCAACAGGCAACAGAACAAACAACAGAGCAACAAACAACAAACAACAAACAACAAACAACAAACAACAAACAACAAACAACAAACAACAAACAACAAACAACAAACTAACAAACAACAAACAACAAACAGCAACAAACAACAAACAACAAACAACAAACAACAAACAACAAAGCAACAAAAACAAACAACAAACAACAAGCAACAAACAACAAACAACAGAGCAACAAACGCGCGAACAAACAACAAACAACAGAGCAACAAACAACAACAGGCAACAGGCAACAGGCAACGGGCAACAGACGGGCGAAGGCAGGCGACGGGCTGACGGGCAGACGGGCGACTGACGGCGACGGGCTGACGGGCGACAGGCGGCGGGCTGACGGGCTGACGGGCGGCGGGCTGACGGGCTGACGGGCGGCGGGCGACGGGCGGCGGGCGGCGGGCTGACGGGCTGACGGGCTGACGGGCGGCAGGCTGACGGGCGGCGGGCGGCGGGCTGACGGGCGGCGACGGGCTGACGGGCGACGGGCGGCGGGCTGACGGCGGACGGGCGGCAGACTGACGAGCGGCGGGCGACGGGCGGGCTGACGGGCGACGGGCGACGGGCTGACGGGCGGCGGGCGGGCGACGGGCGACGGGCGGCGCGGGCGCAGGCGGGCTGACAGGCGGCGGGCGACGGGCGGCGGGCTGACAGGCGACGGGCGACGGGCTGACGGGCGACGGGCTGACGGGCTGACGGGCGGCAGGCGACAGGCGACGGGCTGACGGGACGGGCGGCGGGCTGACGGGCGGACGCGGACGGGCGGCGGGCTGACGGGCTGACGGGCGACGGGCGACGGGCGGCGGGCTGACGCGGCGGCGGGCTGACGGACGGCGGCGGGCTGACGGGCGACTGACAGGCTGACGGGCGACGGGCTGACAGGCTGACGGGCGACGACGGGCGGGCGACGGGCTGACGGGCGGCGGGCTGACGGGCGACGGGCGGGCGACGGGCTGACGGGCTGACGGCGCAGGCGGCGGGCTGACGGGCGGCGGGCTGACGGGCGGCGGGCGGACGGGCTGACGGGCTGACGGGCGGACGGGCGGCAGGCGGCAGGCGACGGGGCTGACGGCAGGCTGACAGGCTGACAGGCGACGGGCGGACGGGCTGACGGGCGGCGGGCGGACGGGCTGACAGGCTGACGGGCGGACAGGCGGCGGGCGGCGGACGGACGGGCGACGGGCGGAGGGGCGACGGGCTGACGGCGGACTGACGGGCTGACGGGCGGCAGTGACGGGCGGACGGGCGGACAGGCGACGCGGCTGACAAACGAACAAGCAACAAACTAACAACAACAACAAGCAACAAACAACAAACAACAAACAACAAACAACAAACAACAAACAACAAACAACAAACAACAAACAACAAACAACAAACAACAAACAACAAACAACAAACAACAAACAACAAACAACAAACAACAACAAACAACAAACAACAAACAACAAACAACAAAAACAACAAACAACAAACAACAAACAACAAACAACAAACAACAAACAACAAACAACAACAAGCAACAAACAACAAACAACAAACAGCAAACAACAAACAACAAACAACAAACAACAAACAACAAAACAACAAACAACAAACAACAAAGGCAACAACAAACAACAAACAACAAACAACAAACAACAAACAGGCAACAAACAGACAACAAACAAACAAACAACAAACAACAAACAACAAACAACAAACAACAAACAAGCAACAAACAACAAAGCAACAAACAACAAACAACAAACAACAAACAACAAACAACAAACAACAAACAACAAAGCAACAAACAACAAACAACAGGCGGCAACAAGGCTGACGGGCTGACAACGACGGGCTGACAGACGGGGCTGACGGGCGGCAGGCGGACGGGCCTGACGGGCGGCAGGCGACGGGCTGACGGGCTGACGGGCGGCGGGCGGCGGGCGACGGGCTGACGGGCGGCGGGACGGACGACGGCGCTGACGGGCTGACAGGCGGCGGGCGGCGGGCGGACGGGCTGACGGGCGGCGGGCTGACGGGCGACGGGCTGACGGGCGGCGACGGGCTGACGGGCGACGGGCGGCGGGCTGACGGAGCTGACAGGCGACAGGCGACGGGCGACAGGCGGACGGGCGACGGGCGGACGGGCGGCGGGCGACAGGCGGGGCGACGGGCGGACGGGCGACGGGCGGCGGGCAGACTGACGGGCTGACGGGCGACGGGCGGACGGGCGGCGGGCTGACGGGCTGACGGGCGGCGGGCGGACGGCGAGCGGACGAGGCTGACGGGCTGACGGGCGGACGGGCGACGGGCGACGGGCGACGGGCGACGGGGCGGCGGGCTGACGGGCGACGGGCGGCGGGCGGCGGGCGACGGGCGACGACGGCGACGGGCGACGGGCTGACGGGCGGCAGGCTGACGGGCGACGGGCTGACAGGCGACGGGCGGCGGGCGGCGGGCTGACGGGCTGACGGGCGGACGAGCTGACGGGCGACAGGCTGACAGGCGGCGGGCGGCGGGCGGCGGGCGGACAGGCGGCGGGCGGCGGGCGGCTGACGGGCTGACAGGCGGCAGGCTGACAGGCGGACAGGGCGGACGGGCGGCAGGCGACGGGCGCAGGCGGGCTGACGGGCGGACGGGCTGACGGGCTGACGGGCGACAGGCACGGCACGGGCTGACGGGCGGCAGGCGACGGGCGACAGGCTGACAGGCGACAGGCGGCAGGCGGCAGGCTGAGCGGGCGCGGGCTGACGGGCAGCAGCTGACAGGCAACGGGCGGCAAGGCGACAACAACAAACCTGAAACAACAAACAACAAACAACAAACTAACAAACAACAAACAACAAACAACAAACAACAAACAAACAACAAACAACAAACAACAAACAACAAACAACAAACAACAAACAACAAACAACAAACAACAAACAACAAAAACAAACAAAACAACAAACAACAAACAACAAACAACAAACAACAAACAACAAACAACAAACAACAAACAACAAACAACAAACAACAAACAGCAACAAACAACAAACAACAAACAACAAACAACAACAAACAACAAACAACAAAACAACAAACAACAAACAACAAACAACAAACAGCAAACCAACAAACAACAAACAACAAACAACAAACAACAAACAACAAACAACAAACAACAAACGGAACAACAAACAACAAACAACAAACAACAAACAACAAACAACAACAAACAACAAACAACAACAAACAACAAACAACAAACAACAAACAACAAACAACAAACTAACAAACAACAAACAACAAACAACAAACAACAAACAACAAACAACAAACAACAAACAACAAACAACAAACAACAAACAACAAACAACAAACAACAAACAACAAACAACAAACAACAAACAGCGACGGGCGACAGGCGACAGACGCAGGCAGGCTGACGACGGGCGACAGCGGCTGACAGGCAGACTGACGGGCGGCGGGCTGACAGGGCGGCGGGCGACGGGCGACGGGCTGACCCGGCGGGCTGACGGGCGGCGACAGGCGACAGGCGGCGGGCTGACGGGCGGCAGGCGGCAGGCGAGCGGGCTGACAGGCGGCGGGCGACGGCAGGCACGGGCGACAGGCGGCAGGCGGCGGGCGACGGGCGACGGGCGAGGACGGGCTGACGGGCGACGGGCGGCGGGCCGGCGGGCTGACGGGCGGCGGCGGGCTGACGGGCGGCTGACGGGCGACGGGCGGCGGCGGGCGGCTGACGGGCGACGGGCGGCGGGCGGACGGGCGGCGGGCGACGGGGCTGACGGGCGGCGGGCGGCAGGCTGACGGGCGACGGGCGGCAGGCTGACGGGCTGACGGGCGGCGGGCGACGGGCGGCAGGCGGCAGGCGACGGGCTGACGGGCGGCGGGCGGCGGGCGGCAGGCGACGAGGCGGCGGGCGGCAGACGGACAGGCGGCGGGCAGGGCTGACGGACTGACAGGCTGACGGGCGGACGAGGCGACGGGCGGCGGGCGGCGGCGGACGGGCGGCAGGCGGACGAGCGGCTGACGGGCGGACTGACGGGCGACAGGCGACAACAAAGCTGAGGCGGCGGCTGACGGGCGACGGGCGGCCGGGCTGACGGGCGGCAGGCGACCGACGGGCGGCGGGCTGACGGGCGGCGGGCGGACAGGCTGACGGGCTGACGGGCTGACGAGGCGGCGGGCGACGGGCTGACAGACTGACGGGCGACGCTGACGGGGCTGACGGGCTGACGGGCGGCGGGCGACGGGCGACGGGCGACGGGCGACGGGCGGCGGGCGACGGGCGGCGGGCTGACGGGCGGCGGGCGACAGGCTGACGGGCGGACGGGCTGCAGGCGGACGGGCGGCAGGCTGACGGGCGGCGGGCTGACGGGCTGACGGGCTGACGGGCGACGGGCGGCGGGCTGACGGGCGACAGGCGGCGGGCGACGGGCGGCGGGCTGACGGGCGACGGGCGGCGAGGCGGCGGGCGGCGGGCTGACGGGCGGACGGGCTGACGGGCGGCGACGGACAGGCGGCAGGCGGACGGGCGGCAGGCGGCGGACTGACAGGCTGACGGGCGGCAGGCGGCGGGCTGACGGGCGGACGGGCCAGGCGGCGGGCGCCCGGCGGGCGGCAGGCGGCAAACAAGCAACGGAACAAACAACAAACGGCAAACAACAAGGCAACAAACGGCAAACAACAAACAACAAACAACAAACAACAAACAACAAACAACAAACAACAAACAACAAACAACAAACAACAAACAACAAACAACAAACAACAAACAACAAACAACAAACAACAAACAACAAACAACAAGCAACAAACAACAAACAACAAACAACAAACAACAAACAACAAACTTAACAAACAACAAACAACAAACAACAAACAAACAACAAACAACAAACAACAAACAACAAACAACAAACAAACAACAAACAACAAACAACAAACAACAAACAACAAACAACAAACAACAAACAACAAACAACAAACAACAAACAACAAACAACAAACAACAGAGCAACAAACTAACAAAGCAACAAACAACAAACAACAAACAACAAACAACAAACAACAAACAACAAAGCAACAAACAACAAACAACAAGCAACAACAAACAACAAACAACAAGCAACAAGCAACAAACAGCAACAACAAACAACAAGCAACAAGCAACAAGCAACAAACAACAAACAACAAGGCAACAGGCAACAAACAACAAACAACAAACAACAAACTGACGGGCGACAGACGGACGGGCTGACGGGCGACGGGCGGCGGGCGAGCGGGCGACGGGCGGCGGGCTGACGGGCTGACAGGCGGCGGGCGACGGGCGGCGGGCTGACGGGCGACAGGCGGCGGGCGACCGGGCGACGGCGAAGCTGACGGGGCTGACGGGCGCAGGCGGGCTGACAGGCTGACGAGCTGACGCGGACGGGCTGACGGGCTGACGGGCGGCGGCGGCAGGCGGCGGCGCGCGGGCGGACGGGCTGACGACTGACGGGCGACAGGCTGACGGGCGGCGGGCTGACGGGCGGCAGGCGACGACGGGCGACGGGCGCTGACGGGGCGGCGGGCTGACGGAGCTGACGGGCGGCGGGCGGCGGGCGGCGGGCGGCGGGCGGCAGGGCGACGGGCGGCAGGCTGACGGGCGGAGCGGGCGGCAGGCTGACGGGCGACGGGCTGACGACGGGCTGACGGGCTGACGGGCGGCGGCAGCTGACGGGCGGACGGGCGAGCGGCAGGCGGCGGGCGACAGGCGGCGGGCGACGGCGGGCGACGGGCGACGGGCGGCAGGCGGCAGGCGGCAGGCGACGCGGGCGGCAGGCGGCGGAGCGACAGGCGGCGGGCGGCGGCAGGCGACGGGCGGCGGACGGGCGACAGGCGGCAGGCGGCAGGCCAGGCGGCGGGCGGCAGGCGGCGGGCGGGCGGCGACCGACCCGACGGGCGACGGAGCTGACAGGCGGCAGGCGCGGGCAACAAAACCCAAACGCAGGCAACAGGCAACAGGCAAGCAGAGGACAGGCAACAGGCAACAGACAACAGGCAACAGGGCCACAGAGCAACAGGCAACAGGCAACAGAGCAACAGGCAACAAACAACAAACGAGGCGCCAACGGCAAGCCAGGCGCAGGCGACAGGGCAACAGACAGACGGCAAGGCGAGCAGGCGACGACAGAGCCAGGCAACAGGGCAACAGGCAACAGCGAACAGGCAACAGGCAGCAGGCAACAGGCAACAGGCAACAGGCAGCAGAAACAGCAAGCAACCAGGCAACAGAGCAACAGGCAACAAACAACAAACAACAAGCAACAAACAGCAAAGGCGGCAGGCAGACAGGCGGCAGGCGGCGGGCTGACGGGCGGCAGGCGGCAGGCGGCGGGCTGACGGGGCAGACGGGCAGGCGACGCGGGCGGCGGGCGGCGGGCTGACAGGCGGCGGCGGACCGGCAGGCGGCAGGCGGACGGGCGGCGAGGCGGCGGGCGGCGGGGGCGGACGGCAGGCGGCGGGCGGGCGGCGGCGGGCGGGCGGCGAAGCTGACGGGCGACGGGCGGCGGGCGGCGGGCGACGGAGCTGACGGGCGAGCGGGCGGCAGGCGGGCAGGGCGGCAGGCGACGGGCGGCAGGCTGACGGGCAGACAGGCGGCAAGCGGCCCGGCGGCAAGCTGACAGGCGGCAGGCGGCGGAGCTGACAGACGAAGCAGACTGACAGGCAACAGGCAAACAGGCAACGGGCGAACAGGCAACAGGCAACAGGCTTAACAGGCAACAGAGCAACAAACAACAGGCAACAGGCAACAGGCAACAGGCAACAGGCAACAGAACGAAGCAGGCAACAGGCAACAGGCAACAGGCAACAGAGCAACAGGCAACAGGCAAACCCAGGCAGAAGCAGGCAACAGGCAACAGGCAACAGGCAA